>NW_008333388.1:1720026-1731744 GCF_000622305.1 Nannospalax galili
GTGTGCATGTGAAGAAGGGTATTGTCAACATGCTAATGCCCCAAATTTCTGAGAATGGGATCAATGGTTGCTTTTGGTCACATTTTTATATGCAACTGAAATGTAATACCAGGAAAAAAAAAAACAACAGCTCCAATGCATATGTCAACGGATTATCCTGGACATTCGGCTCCTCCTCTGAAGTAAGTGAAAGTCAGCCATGCCTCACTTCCTGGTTACCTCTGGAATGAAGAGCCCTTAAAGCCAGGCTAACAAACAGCAGCAAAAGTGGGTGAATCACTTGCAAAACAGCAGATGGAAGGATCTGATCTTTGAGTAGAAATGGAATCAGTGCCAATCCAAGTCTGGCCTGATTGGGTATTTGGATCTAGAGATTCAAGGGTAAAAAGTCAGTGATTCTATTTCCAAATAGGACCATGGAGAAAGGGGTAGGGGAGAAAAGGGTTATATTTTCTCACTTACAGAAGTGTAGGCTCTGAGAAACCTTCCTTCTCCCCTCAAGAACATTAAGGGTGTCTCATCAAGAAGATAATAACCCGCTATTCTGTCCCCACCAAGGACAACAAGAGAAATGGGATTGAACTGTGGCGAGGGAGAACTGGGTTACATGGGAGGAAGAACTTCCTGACAGAGAAGGTTATTAAACACTGGGAAGGGAAAGCAGTGGAGATTAGAGACACACTCCCTGGAGATCTTTTAAAAAGCAGAATAGTTTGGCAACTAACTACCCGGGGTCATTTAGGTGCAGTTCAGCCTGCCCCTCTGGCCTTTATCAGAATGTTAATTCATCCCCTGACCCAGCCAAGGCATGGCTCACCAAGGTAAACTACCATCACATTCTTTCTGTAATGAGCTCTCAGAAGGAGAATAGGCATTAAGAAAATGGCAAAAGCTCTCTTGGAGCTAAAACTCACTTTTCTTTATTTAAAGAATGTACTAGATTTTCTTTTCCTTTCTTTTTCCCCCCTTCTTCTTTAAAATCTACTTCCAGAAATGGCCAGACCTTGTTCTCACAGATCTGGTCTCCCAAAGCATTAACAGGAACAAGAATGGGAGACAGTGTGTGGGAGCTCTGAGTCCAAAGTGTGGGGATGCTCTGCTGTACACCTCCACGCCAGGAGCTGATCAGCTCAGAAGCTGCTGCTCAAAGAAGGGAGATTCTTACCAGTTTGGCTACAAAGCAGCCAACTAAATGACCTGTATGATCCTAAAATTCTAGAATCTTCATTTTTGTACAGCTCTGTATTCAGTGTTAATTAGTTTTCAAGGCAATCTTGTATTCTTAAAGTTTGCGTCTCTAACTATATGGAACTTTATTACCCTTCTCAGTAGAGAAAAGAAACAAGCCCAGGGAGAGCAAATCTATAGACCAGGCCCCTCGCTCTCTCCCATCTCAATGCTGGGCTGCACCCTGGGTTCCATCTACTTGTCTGTGCCCCTTCTTCTCTTCTCCTCTGTGAGCTCCGGAGGGTAGGCTGTCTATGCAGCTTAACCCTGAGGGACTCAGGTAGGAAGAGAAGAGTGAACTGACTTATTGATTGGATGGATGGATGGATGGATGGATGGATGGATAGATGACCTAGGATTTACCCATGGACACAGTCCAAAATTGGTCTACAGGAAGGAAGTACTGCTAAAATAAATAAACACACATCTTGGAATGGAGAGATACTCAGTTGGTAAAGTCCTTGCCTTATAAGCATAAGGACCTAAGTCTGATCCAGAACTCAATGTAAATAAAAAGGCCAGGCCTGGTGGTGGGCCCTTATAAACCCAGTGCTGAGGAGGCAAAGACTGGTGGATCTCTTGGGCTCAAGGGCCAGCCAGCTAACCGACTTGGTGAGTTACAGCCTCGACCTTAAAAACACAGTGCCTGAGGAAAGACTCCCAAGGTGGTCCCTCCAGCCTACACATATACATGTGTGTGGACCTACACACCGGTGTATGTACTCACACCCAAGAGCACAGACACACACACAGTACCTGGATATTCTAGAAAGCCCCTCACAGAGTTAACAAGGCGAAACAACGGCAAGAACAGTGGACTGGAGGCAGAGGGCTGAGTGTGAACCAACAAAGCCACACACTTGCTTCTCAGAGCTAGAATTGTCTTATCTACTAGGGTGTGTGTGCATGTGTGTGTGCGTGTGTGCGTGTGTGTGTGTGTGTGTGTGTGCGCGCGCCTGCCTCAGGAGCTTAGATCTCATGAAGAAAGCAGAGTTTGCAATTACACATAGCATTGTTTTCACACGTACATAACAAAGGCTTCTCGTTAAACTGTGACACTGTGGAGATGCATACAAAGATGCTGACTCCAGAATTTCGCAAGTCTAGGAAGAACAACCAAGCCTCAGCGAGAAGACCCTTTCCAGGTTCCTGTCCAAGGCTCACTCATGGGAAGTGAGGCCGGCTTGCACCAAGGGAGGCCCAGGCCACTGCCCTTGGGGAGGGCAAGTCTGCCAGATCTGGTCTGGGAGGTTCACCCAGCAGGTTTAGGTTGGCAAGTCCTGGCTCTAACCAGTCCTTAATCCCTATCTAGAACTTCATTGATGACCACAGTGGACTGTCACTAAGATCCCTAGCACATGGTGAAGACAGTGTCTGCTCACCCAAACTTTAAAATAGGTCTGTCACTCCTACCGCAGTTCTGCGTAAATAAATCTGTAGAAAGCAGCAGAAAAAGAGAGTGCTCTGTCCAGCACACCCACTGCCCACCCCTTCCTGTCTGTGCCCTCTGTGTGTTGTTTTGTTCTGCAAAGTGATTTGGGAGATTAGGTGGGTTTTGTTTGGGTGGGATGGGGTGGTGAATGAGTTGCTACTTGACTGCACCACAAAGGACCTGCAAGAACCTCAATCACAGCTCGGCTCCACTGGCCCCAACAGTTTGCTTTTCCCAATTAAGTTATTTTGCTGGCCAGACTACCGGTTAGGGAAAGGAGAAAGCAATTATTGAGCCAAGAGCATTCACTGTATAGAAATCGCTATAATCAGATCAAAAGAACATTCCTTCTAAGGGCAGAGAACTCCTGTTTAGTACCGCTACAGATGGGATGGGAACGTGTCCACGCCATTGGCTGTGTCCTAGAGTCTCTGCAAACAAAACTTCACAAGAGCCTTGGGTTCAGAAATTGACTTCTGTGAAGTAGGAATTTGCCCAAGATGTCAACAAATAGACCAAAAGTCTATATGGAAAACAAGAGACTTTATCTCCTAGATATTAATTAAGGGTTTCTGCCACATCCAAGGGCAGAGAGCACAAGTACATATTGTGGTGAAAACTGCCTCTGAAAATGAGAAACAAAAGCATTCCAATATTTTAAATATATGCCACAATTTATTTCAAAGGTCACCACAAAGAGGTGGGTGTGATGGGTCATGCCTACAGTCCCAGCACGTGGGAGGTGGAGGCGGGAAGATCAGGAGTTCAAGACCAGCCTTGCATCTTGCTACATAGTGAGTTTGAGGTCAACTTTGGGCTACATGAGACCCTGTCTCAATATTAAAAAATAAGAAATCACCAAGAAAATGAAGAACAAACACTGAAGAGATATTTCAACTTATATAATAAGGAATTCATATGTAAAGCGTACTATAAATTAATAAGGATAAAGTACCGCAAAGAAAATTATGCAAAGGGTAAAAATGTATAGAAAGGGAAATACGAATTATCAATATAGAAAGGTACTCTACTCCATTACTAGGTATATAGATAAAAATCTACCTTGCCATCAGACTGGCAAAAATTGTGTTGCCAAAAAAGTCAGATACCAGCTGGTGTTGGTGAAGAAGCAGTGGGTGAAGCTTCTGTCCCCGGTGCAGGGCTGAGACTGAGCAGCTGCCTGGAAGGACAGGCTATTATTACTAAGAAAAGTTGACATGTTCAGCAACTCGGCCCCATGTCCAGGCCTAGCCCAAGAGAACCCACATACACGCAGACGACATGTGCAGAGACAGGCATGATAGCACGCCTAACACCAGGCAAAGCTCACAAAAGAACAGATGGACCACAACAGAATATTTACTCTGAGAGCTGGACCTGTGCTTACAACACAGAGCAATCCCAAACACCTGATCTACTTGGCGGAAAAGGACAGGAAGAGTGGAAAACCATTTTTTCTAATATTTTATTTATTATTTTTATTTTATGTGTTCGAGTGTATTGCTTGCATGCATGTAAGTGCACCCGTGTCGTGCAATGCCGCAGAAGTCAGAAGAGGGCTTCGGATTCTCCTGGAACTGGAGTTAAGCACGGTTCATTGCCGCCACGTGGGTGATGGGACTCGAACCCGGGTCCTCTGCAAGAGCAGTCAGTGCTCTTAACGGCTGAGCCATCTCTCCAGCCCCAGCAGAAAATCATTTTAAAGTCATGTGTGTTTTAAACTACATAACATTACATTGTTTAAGGCTGTATGTGTAATAAACACTACAAAATATGCATGGGAATGTTCACCAATTTCAAGGGGAGAGTACAAGGATTTAGCTTACATCTCAAAAGCCTTTACTTCTTAAAAAATAAAAAACACCTAAAGGAAATAAATCCAGCAATGTGTTCATTCAGGGTGATGGGTGACTGAGTAGTCATTCTGTCTAATTCAGTACTTCTCTGTGTTTGAAAGATCTTCCTAATTAAAAGTGTTTTAAGCATTAAAAAAAATACATGTATAACCACAGTCTGTTGGCATGCAAGGCTGAAAAGCATGCAGAATTAGGTACATCATCTTTACCCATCACTACCACGTGCTTGGAGTAGCTAAACTGGGTAATTATCAGTCATGTTTGCACTGTGCCCATCAGCTAAATCACTTCCAGGCACGTTTCTCCATTTAGTATTCATGCCAACCCTCGATACAAGTATTAAGACAGCCATTTTACTCAGAAAAAGTCAACCATTAAAGTTTGAGAATTTTTCCCAAGACCTCTTGATTAGTGAGGGATCTACTTCAGAGATATTGTACTGTCCTTGCCAGAGACAGACACCCAGAGGAATCTGAAAACCTATGACTTCAGAGATACACACATCATCTACTCCTCCTGCATTCTCCATGTTTGAAGCCAGAGCTGTGAGTTAGCAAATCAAAGACCTCATTGTTGAAACTCTTACCGCATTCACTCAGACCCTCCTCTTCTGACTAGTAGCCAATACACTGGCTTCTTCTAAAATTAAGCCACAAGCATCAGATCAAATCTCACCGTACATCAATGAGCAGGGAAATGGAAATCCTGTCCAGGTAGGGTTTTCTACACTTCTAAAACTACATTTCCAGAGACTGGGAGATGGCTCAGTGGGTAAAAAATTTGCTTTGCAAGTAGGAAGACTAGAGTTTGGATCCCCAGAACCCAATTAAAAGCTGGAGGGGTGTGGCAAACCTGCCTGTAATCTCAGTGCTTGGGAGGCCAAACGGGGGTCCCTGGGCTAGCTAGACTAGCCAAATCTTCCAGCTCAGGGTTCAGCAAAAGACCTTGCCTCAGGAAATAAAGAGCAATTGAGGAAGACACCAGACATCGACTTCGGACCTCCACTTATACTTGCACAGTCTGCACCCACATACATGCAAACACACACACACACACACACACACACACACACACACACACACACACGGAGAAAGAGAGAGAGAAAGCAAGCCAACAACAACATGATTCGGTTGGAATGTTCTGACACAGATTTAAAGCAGCATCCGAGAAGTGCTCAATTTAAAGCCACAAACATACAGAAACAAATGGGAAAGACAGTATCTCAACAAAGGAGCAAATCAAACACTATAACAAATTAAAACTCACTAGATGGGTTCAACAACAGAAAGAAAAGGCACATGAATCAACAAACCTAAGGAGTCAAACAGCACAGCAAGAAAGAAAAATCACTAAATATGAGTGTCAAACACCATAATTAAGACCTGACATTCACATCCTCCAAGGCCTAAGGCAAGGGGGACAGCAGGCCTCAAGAAATGCTTGAAGAAGCAATGGTCAAAATTTCCCAAATTTACAAAAAGGCATAAACCTATATATTCAAGAAGGCACATCTTTATGTTTTTATGTATCTGAGTGTTTTGCCTGTATGTATGTAAGTATGCCAGATATATGCAAAGTCCATGGAGGCCAGAAGAAGGCATCAAATCCTCCTACAACTGGAGTTACAGCTGTGAGCTGCCCTGTGCATGCTGGGAACCAATTCCAGGTCCTATGTGAGAGCAGTCAGTGCTCTTAACCACATCTTAAACTTCTTGAAACTGAAGACTGGAAGATTTTGAAAGTAATGAGAGGTAAAATTATTCAGATGACAGTAGATCTCTCCAGAACCCATAAGGAAGGGTCTTTGAGTCTGATTTCTATACCTAGCAAAGATATCCTCCAGGAGGGCATGGGGAGATGGCTCCTGGGTTCCCAGCACCCATGTGAAAAGCTGAACAGTGGCACATCTGTAACCCCAGCACTGGGGGAAAAAAGGGCAGAAACAGTCAGGTTCCCTGGAACTCACTGGCCATCCAACCTAGTCATTCAGTAGACTGCTGGTTCAATATAGTGGAAAGCAATTGAAGAAGACACCTGACATTGACCTCTGGCCTCCACATGTGTGGGCACATGCACCCTCACTCAAACACGTACACATCTTTAAAAACATGTATGTACACACCACACATACACACACACACACACACACACACACACACACACACACACACACAAAGATATCCTGATGCTCATGGATGACGGGGGAATCCAGAAAGTCCTAGTCTCAAACTATCTAAAACAAGAGATGTGTTGCCAGCAGACCGAACCTAAAGCACTGATTCCAGGAAGCTCTCCAAACAGAAATCAGAGGCATGCTTACGACATCACTTAGTGTTACAAACAAAATATGACTAGCATAGCTATCTGGGTCAATCTAAACACTATTTCATCAGAATGTTGCACTGATGAACAGTCCTGCAAAACTCTACACATAAAATAACGTAGAGATGCCTCATTGTAGCATTGGGGCTATTTCCATGCAAAGCTAGAAGGCATCCTGAGGACTCAGTCAGGCCTCCTCTTAGCCACTACCTATGCTAGAAATTCAAGTTCAAGGCACAGCATTTTGGTATATGAGTCTCCAAATCGCATAACTTGCTATGAGCATTAAAGCTGTCTGGTAATCCAGCAATTCCGCTTCTGGAGATATCATTCAAAAAATTGAAAATAGGGTTTCAGAGACACTTTTGCACACTGCACCTGTGTTCGTGCAGCATTCATGATAGACAAAAGATGTTCAACAGATGAACAGATCTCAACACAGAAGGGAGGAGCAGTGACTCATCATTCAGCCTTCAAAAGGAAGGAAATACTGACACATGCTACGTGAAAAATCGAGACCAGTTAGGGAAGAATGGACACTATACTTCTATTTACATGAGGAACCAAAGGAGTCTAACTGACAGACAGGATGTGGAACAGGAGCTGAGGGATGAAGAGTTCTTGTTAACAGGCACAGGGATTCAGTACTGCAAGGTGAAAATATTTCTGTGGCTAGATAGTGGCCACTGGAACGCAACAGTGTGGATATGCTTGACGTCCCTCTGCAGGACTTTAAAAAGGCTGAAATGATAAGTTGTATGCAGTGCCTATCTTACCACGATTTTTACATTTTTTCAAGTTTAAACAATAAATTAACATCTACCATTTATGTAGTGTCATCCACAAACCAGACACGATGCTAAGTGTTATATGTATTTCCTCATTTCTCCTCCCAACAGCCTTTGCAAGAGACATAAGCCCTGTTCACAGATGGAAGAGCTGGGTGTCCAGAACTTGACTAGAGCCCCATTCCTAAAGGGCAGAGCCAAACTGCCCACCCAGGCAGGCAAGGCTCTGCAGGACGTTTGCTCTGTCAGTGTTATGGTGAAGGACTGTTTGCTTCAAAGGCAAGAGATCCTTCAGCTCAATGGGGATGAGTAACACCCAATCTTGGATAGCAACTTAATCTTTTCAAGTGAATAATGGGAAGGGACATGAATGGCACTGACAGACTGAGGAAAGGGATCATGTAACTCATTAGAGCCTCAGCTGACCACATTTCAAGATGCATAACTGGGTGTCCTGACTATAAAGTATAAGACACATAGCCATGAGACATCCTTGTAGCACTATGGAGCATCCTTGTAGGACTAAGATGCACGTGGGCAGCTGTCCTCCTTCCCTGTGTGCTTCTGCACCTTCTCTGAGAGAGGGAAGGAACCTGAGCCCTAGACAGCCCCTGGAGTCATCAGCTGCCACCACTGGTTTCAGAGTCACGCCTAACTGTGTGCACCAAACTTTTTCTTTCACTTGACCACAATTTTTCCTCACACGGCTTTCCCTTGATGATCATGGCTCTAGAACTGTCTGATCACATCAGTCACTGCACCTGCCCACCCTGGGCCTGTGGTCAAATACTGGAACACTGCCTGCCCCCCAGACCATCTGGCCTTCCTCCAACCCAGCCATGCTTTGACTCACCCCAGGGCAGTCAATAGCTCCATGACGCTCAGGACCATCCTCCAGCCCCCAGCTTCTTAAACTGTGGGTAAGGCCCCCACACCCAATCATGTAACTCCACGCAGGGGACGGGTCTGAGAAAAGCAATTTTAAACAGTTTCTGAACACTCAATAATTAAAAATGAACTCAAAATGAAATTCAAATCAGCACGTTTCTGGCAGCACCTGGTCACGGTGTGGCGCATGGCTTCACTGCAGTCTTGGTTCACAAAGCGCGCACTTTGCAGTGCACATACCTCATGACAGGCAATGCCAGCTAACGCTACCTGAAACATCTTGGCTCAGATTTGAGGTATTGCACATTATGAACTGCAGAGTTTCTATTGTACATACAAATTTTTCTGCTATCACAGAAATATAATGATTTAATTACAGAAAACAAAAAGTTTTAATATTTTCCTATTATCTTTTCTCAACATGGAAGAATCAAATTAGTAATTGTCAAGAAGTCTGGAGTGGGGGCACATGCCTTTAACCTCAGTACTCAGGAGGTAGAGACAGGCAGATCTCTGTGAGTTGGAAACCAACCTGGTCTATATAGCGAGTTCCAGGCCAGCCAAGACTACATAGTGAGAGAGGGTTCTCACAAAAAGGGGGAAAAAAAGCTAATGTCTTCAAGGGACTTAGCTACATTAGATTTTAGATTTTAAAAAGCACTATTTGACTTTGTGACTTGAGTTTCATTTTTAAAATTAAGTGAATTTTGTCTTGGAATTCACACAGAATCTCTAACAATTTTTGAGGTGGCCCTAAACATATTTCTGTCATTTTGTACCATGTATTTACAGGAAGTGGTGTTCTTGGCATTGACAGTTATAAAACTAAAATATCCATCAACTCTGACACACATTGAAGATGTTCTGCCCTGCAGCACCGACATTCAGCCAGCATTTAATTCTTTATGTAAAAATAAAAATCACATATATCTCATTATAGCACAAATTTGCTTTAATATTCACTAAATGATAGATTATATCTATTCCAAAGAATTGTCTTAAAATAATTTTCTGTTTGATGTATTATCAGTAAATGTTTGATTTCTAGACCTATTTTGTACACCTATGTATCAGAGTCATACAAAAAGGAAAAAGTTAAGAACCCCTACTCTAGTAGACCAGGGTTGCAGGTTTGGACAAGAAAGTGGGTCTGAAACTCTGTCACCTCCCAGGCACAGAACACGGTCTCTCCCTCCATTAGGCCTCAAGGCACCCCTGGAAAAAAGACTTAGAAAAAGGAAGCTCCACACTGTCCTCAGTGCCATGCTTATGCACCCCTGAGAATGCCTCTGCACTCTCAGAAGAGGCCGCCCCTGGCACCAGCCTAACCCCAGACCTCACCTCCATCCTCAGCCATCTGAAGCCTCCTCGCAGACCTGCAGCTGCATGAGGCAGAGCCCTGGCTCTGCTTTCCCTCATCAGCTCTCTCTCAGCCTTCTTCCCACACTTTTAAGAACTGCTCTCAACTGCTTGGCCAGACTCTTTGGTAGGCTCCCTGTCTAGGCCACACCACCAAGTCCTAGGGGACAGTCACAAGGGCCTTTGGGAAAACAAGGATAAGAGCTATAAGAAATTCTAGATGGCCAGCTGGAGAGGGGCGAGAACTAGTTTTACCATGTGGCCTTTATCGCACATCATCTTCAGTAGTGGCCTTGACGGCGTCTAACGTAGTCACAATGAATCTGACTCTAAGCTCCATCACCTCTAAAGCCATGACCAGAAACAGAGGATCAAGATAGTTTTTACTTTTCCAAGCCTGAGGGGCAAAATGATAAGAACCAGGTTCTGACCTACTTATGCCATCCATAATACACACTGAGAGGCCATGGAGTACCAGTCCCTGTGCCAGGCACTGCTGAAGAAATTAGATGAGTTACAGGCAGAAGGGTTTGACCCACTGTAGGGAGATGTACTCTTACCAGCTATTTGTGTCCCCTCCCCACACCCAGCTGGAGCAGGAGCTTGTCATGGTATCCTTTGCCTGGCCAAAGCAGGCCTTCTGGGAACCAGAGCTGTATATTAGGCAGTGTGCACCTGTGGCTGAATCCTGTCCCATCATCACACCACTGCCCGTCATCATGGCCACCATTACAGCCCCCACGCCCATCTCCCTAACTCATGTGGCATCTACCTCCTCTTTAGAGCCTACACATGGAATAAACTTGTCACTGATTTGAATGCACATGTGCGCACACACACGCACACACACACACACACACACACACACACGAGTCCAGAAAGAATACAGAACGGGGGGCTGTTTGCTCCCTTTGATGCACACTGCCCCCTGGCAAACTTATTCTCAGGGACTATGCTGGCTTAGCAGTGCCAACTGGCTCCTTAGTCCTCCTCTGCCTGATGACAGAAAACAAAGGGAACAAAAGAAGATTCTTGTACACAGCCACTGTTTGTTTTACATCACGGTCACTTCTTTCGAAGTTTAATGAACCTGTTTTAACTCAGGTAAATCCTAGTATGTAAGCAGCCACTTGACCCTCTCCTTTAATTTCTCACAGTGTTCCAATTGCTCACCCCACATGTCTGTCAGAAAACCTGAACCACCGAAGCGGTTTGACCAACAAGATGTAGCACCCAAAATAATGGTGAAAACCACATTTCTACAGTGGACTACAGTGACCCTCCTGAGTCTTTTTTATAACAGGCGCTAGAATGTGTACATCATGCAACACAAGTGAACCTCCTTTAAAAACCAAAATAAATCTCAATACAGTACTGCTCTTTCCTATCCAGGCCTTTTGAGCTTTATTTTAAATCTATCTGCCATGCATGGATGTGACTTCCTTCCCTTCCTGGTTACGCAAAATAACTCTATCAGTAAAGTATTAGCATAGCTAAGTGGGTGCTCAATAAACATTTGTTGAATAAATGAATAAATGAGTGAATAATTATAAAGCACTGGATGAAAGTCCCCCTGAGAGGTTTGCATTAGATCACAGAATAATGCGCTTGGATATTCAGGTAGCTACATTGAAATGGGACTTAATGACGGGCATCAAGCAGCATTAAATATTAACCCATTTCTGTCTTAATAACTCTATCTCAAAATATTATATAAGTCAACATATGATGGATACATACTTGAGAATGGATTATGCTGAAAATCAAACCCCAGTATTTAGATACTTTAAGAACTAAAATAGTGATACTATTATATTGTGGAAACAGCAAATGCCTATGACTTTGT
>NW_008333388.1:1731895-1734466 GCF_000622305.1 Nannospalax galili
TGTGTTTTTGACAAATGTCATCAACACAATTTCTTAATCGGAATTATATGAAAAAGTTATGCCCAGAAGTGGTATTTACACCCAGTTCAGAATGAACAACCTAACAGGCACTTTTATCATCGTAAAATAGATAACAAGTAGGCCAGAAAAAAAGTATTATAAAAAACGTCATTGCATAAAATGGCCAATATTTACCAAATTTGAAGTTTAGTTACACTATAAAATACAACTTTACCAGTGTCGAAAAACTTAACATTTCTTAAGGTATATTTTGACATCTTTTAAAATCCGCCTTCTTCTGTTATGCTGCTAGAAAACAATTGGACACAAAATAGTTTGGATGTAAGTTTGTTTTCTGAGTTCGCTGCAAAGAAGTTAAGAAATAAGCTAGCAAATAATGATTCTTTTAACTTGAAGGCGAAAAATGGTCATTAACTAATAACTCGTGTATTTAGCAATCGTAAATGGCAAAAGTTTGCATTAAATGTTTGAGAAGTAAACAGGGCAATGATGGTCCAAGTGGGCAAGGAGCGCTAATCTGAGCTGATTTGCTGAACTGTCTTTTCGTTTCTTATCTTGCGGTTTTCAGTGTGGGCTTGAATGGTCTGTGACCGATTCAGAATCGAAGACTGGTCACGTTAGCACCCCTTCCCCATGCCCAACACTCTGCCCTTGGCTTAGTGTCCATTTTAGGAGTATCGGCAAGGGGGTGGATAAAAACGCTTATAAAACAAAGGTTGTCATGTTGGCAACCCACATAAATACTATGTGATTTTGCTTTATTAAATGTCAAAATGTTGGTTTAAAAAAAAGTAGAAGAAAACACTTTAGCTTAACCATCCAAACACCTGCATTCAATTTCATGTTTTAAAATTGCGTTTGTACATTAAACGCCATTATGAGGATAGCTGATATGTCTCTAAAAATTTATAAAAACCATCGCAAACAATTGATCGTTGAAGGCACACATTAATGGGAAGCGGTGGACAATCTGTTTTTGTCAAAGGATTAACAAATCGATGGATACAAATTCAAAACAAGAGCACGGATCTAGGAGCAGCCTTTCATACTGCCCAAAATAATAATCACTTACATGAATATGGCCAATTTTCCAGTACCCTCTCAGTTCATAAAATAAAAAGAGAGCACTGCATTACAGGAAGTCACCACCTAATCGACAGCCCAAACCCTCTTTTTTAGAAATAGAATACTTACTGACAAGAAGGCTGGTCCACAAAAATACTTGCCTTATAGTGAACCTCTCCTTCAATAATACTGATGTTTAAGATAAGAATCATCACACAATCCAGTCACAACCAGGCCTCGTAGGAAGTATGTATTGACAACAAATCATATATAAAGTATATATCCAAATAATACACTGGGTTGACTTAAAAGAGGAACTGATGAACTTTGTACATTTTTCTTACAACATTTTGAGAGAGCCAAGCTACAGAATCATTAAATTACAAAATCTTAATCATCTAAAACCTAATGGACTTTTTCCCTCCAACTATTTCACACACAGATCACTACTCTTATCTAAAAGATTTCAATTTCTGCCTCTACCATTCCCAGCCATTTCTGCCAACATCATAAAAATTACCTTTTCTCATTCCCTCCTCACAACAAGAATCACGGATCACATACATTTCTGCACATAGACACCTCCCCACCCACCTCCCCACCCACCTCCCAAAAATGGTTCAGAGCAATACACACACACACACACACACACACACACACACGAAAAAAATAAATAAATAATGACCAAGCTCACAGTTCCCGTTTGCCCTTCAGGCGAAGTCGGGTGTCCTCAGCTTGTCTTTCGGGTCTTCCGTATTGTCACTAATTGCTGAGGGACGGAGTTTAGGATGGCATGAAGCAGCAGAAATCAAAGCTGTTGCTTTAAGAGAACCTTTTCTCAAACACATGGATGAAACAACTTTGACTTTGACTCCCTGGATGAGTTGCCATAAAAAAAATCTCAGAACGGTGCCTTGAAAACTCAGCATCTACAAATGGGCAAAAATAAATAAATAAATAAAGTAAAAAATGATTAAGTCTAAAAGCCTCTGTTCTGAACATTACTCCAAGGATGTCTGCTTCAATTTGAAAAGCAGGTTTGTATTGATGAGCAAACTTTATTTTGTAGAAAATTACAATGCTCTCTAATTAGAAATTTCCCCTGCCGTCTTCTACAGTAATCCTGTCTCTCGGGGTCATGATCATATATGCAAAAATAAAATAAAATAAAATAAAATATTTCCCAAATGCATGGACACTGTGGAGGTTTCCTTTTGAAAAAGGCTTTTATTTCCCTGAAAGCTGGTGACTAAACGTCGTGGTATGAACCAACACTCTCAAACAGCCCAAGAGACTAAAAAGCCTAAGTTTGAAAACCAAAAAGTTCTGAGTTTTCCTGTACCCCAGGACGGTTTTCTTTCCTGAAGCTCAGCCGGGAAGCACACAAAAGAGGCTGATTCGACTGAGCTCTGCCAAGTCTTGCCTTTTTTTAAAATTTCCTCAGCTCTCTCTCTCTCTCTCTCTCTCTCTCTCTCTCTCTCTCTC
>NW_008333388.1:1734574-1743218 GCF_000622305.1 Nannospalax galili
GTATGGCGACCTTCCGAGTAGTCTTGGCGGAGGTCCAGGCTGTGCCAGTCTGTCTGAATTCTTGTCTCCAAAAGACGTCCTTTGCGGATCAATTAATACATCTGAACACGGGAAGTTGCAGGATGGTACCCAGATCCTGGCACCAGCAGCACCAGCTGCTGCCAAATCACCTTACAGATTTCATAGTGCCCTACCTTTCGCAATCATCACTAACATGTTCCCACAGTGAGCTAGCATGTTCGCTGCTCGGCGATAAGGAGTCTGTTCTGTAGAAATGTCCATATGCAACATGAGCTCAACCTGCAGAAAAACTGAATTCTCCTGTGAAGGGAAACGGATGGAACTTTAATAGGCACCACATACTGTAGTTCTTTTTATAACACTTGCTTATCCTTGTCCTGCTGCTAAGGATCATGGGAAATAGAAAAGAAGGCATGTGGATTAAAATTAAAACTGTAGGCTTCATCGTATGGAGAATGAACATGCCTCTGATTGATCAGACACTGAAATGAAACAGTACCTACCCAAAATTTTACTAGAGAGGAAGGGAGAAGGAAGGGTTAAGGAAGGGTTCTTTTCAAAACAGAAATATCAAGGAAAAAAGGGGGGAAAAAATCCCTTGGTTTAGATTAGTGATATGTATTTTTGTATGTGTTAAATCATATTTTGATAACTCAAGCTTCAGCAATCACTTATTTACTAATAAGCATAAATAGCTTGTTTTCATTTGTAACATGTACACTTTCTGAAGAAAAATAGCCTGTCTGTACTTCACTCCATCACCTGGTTTAAGAAAGCATCCTGCTTGATTTGTTGAGTCACTATCACTGAGACTTAATCCACTACACTAGAATGACCATGGTTTCACAGAAAGAGTCAGGAACTCTGAGTTCTCATCCCTGGGCTTGCTGCTTTCTAATTCCCATAACCTCAAGGTCTCAAACTTGCTTAATCCATATAACCCTTAGTGTACTCATCTACCAAAAAGGGCCAAAAGCCATCAGAGAATTTTCCCTCTGGGCTCCAGAAATACCCAGTTCGTACTCAGAGTAACCCTCATCCTAATGGGAAGAAATTCATCAACCGGATGTCACCACCACAGACAAGCCTACACGTCATTTATCTAAGAAAGCCAAAGTCTTCCCAAAAACCTTCCGTGTTCAGGTCTTCAACAAATCTGCCAATTGAACAAGCCATGGCAACACAACACACAACGTCACTGAATTCTATAAAACTATGAGTATGAGGCATGGAAAAAAAACAAAACCATTTATTGCTAAGTCACAGAGCTGAAAGATCAAGGAAATGCTCAGAAATGTCATAAAGGTTAAAGTACTAAGAAAAAAACCTGTCGTGCAGTCTTTCCTTTCAAACACGGATGCCAAAACATGGCCAGGACCTCAGTAGATTTTAAATTCACAGTCAAACTGCTGGCAGCTAAAGCAAACCTTAGAAGCAGTGAGAGAAGTGACCCATCATGCACAAGAGACCCCCAGCACAAATAACAGTGGATTTCTCAGAAGACATGGAGACCAGAAAGAAGGGAGCTAACACATCAATCACCCACCAGAACTCTGTGGTAAGGCCCTTTTGGTGACGACACCAAACACTTTGGTCACAGGACACGGAGAAATCAAGTTGGCACTGACTTGCAAGCTTCCTCCCTGCTGGTCTGCTTTCACAGTAAGACACTAAGCAGGCCTCTGGGGAAGAAAAAGCATCAGTGGTCTTACCCCATGTGAACCTTGTAAGCTACAGTGACGATTTGCCCAGAACCGTATGCACAGGTACAACAGCGGCATAAATGCTATGGGGGTAACCACAGCATTGGGGGTAACCATTTTGTAACCACCCACTTTCTGATTACATTTAAGACCTACTCCACAGGTAGGAACGCATGACTAGCACTATAAACCTGACCAAGAACCTGTGGCTAGAGAGGCCATAGGCCCTAGGAGAGACTTTACTGTTATTATTTTGCTAAATGGACATAGTATCAAACTGCCTTCTAAGTACTTATCTTTATATCCATAGATTAATGCAGCCCTCACCCCTCATTAGAGAAGTTTCTTTTTACAGTGGAAGGTGTTTAATTCAGAGACTCACAACCAGCCAAAGTGCAGAGAACAACTGTCTGTGCAGTGCTCCAAATGGAACATCTCTATTACCTAGTAGGTTTCCCATGCTCCAGTGGACGGCCCTACACTCAGAACATACAGGAAGCACAAACTGGACCAGTGGGTTATAAAAAGGGGACACAAAGTTGGGAAGGGGATGTGGTGGGGAGTCTGGGAGGAGTTAGAAGGGGCAGTGGGAGTGGATATGATCATAATATATTATATACATGTATGAAATTCTCAAAGAATAAATAAACATTTTTAAAGACATGAAAAAAGTGTTGAAAGAGAAAAAAAGCTATCAGTCAAGAACTCTACATATCAGCAAAACTATTCTAAAAATTGAAACATTGAAAATGAAGGAGATATTAAGACAGTCCCAGATAAAGAAAAACACAAGTGTTCATCACTAACAGATGTGCCCTATAAGAAAGAACAAGGAGGCTGGAGAGGTGGATCAGTGGGTAATAGTACTTGCTGCTCTCCCAGAGGACCCAGGCTTGGTTCCCAGCATCTATGTTGGGCAGCTCACAACCACCTGTAACTCCAGTTCTAGAAGATCTGGTGCCCTCTTCTGGCCTCCATGAGCACTCACACAAATGTGGCATACTCACACACTGACATACACACATGCATTTAAAAGAAAATCTAGGGGCTGGAGAGATGACTCGAGAGTTAAGAGCACTGGCTGCTCTTACAGAGGACCAGGGCTCAATTCCCAGCACCCACATGGCAGATAACAATCATCTATAACTCCAGTTCCAGGGAAATGTGATGCCAACTTCTGACCTCCATGGACATTGCACTACACAGGTGCACTTACATTCATGGAGGTAATACAATCAGACACATAAAAATAAAAAATAATAAATAAAATATTTTTTAAATGAAAGGAATGTTTCCTTTAAGCTGAAATGAAAGGATACCACAGAGTAATTCAAATTCACAGAAAGACATTGACAAGTAAAGATAACTACAGGAATACTAAGATGATATAAATGTACTTTTTGTTTGTAACTTTTGATTCTGTCAGATCAAAGTTGCAAGAGCATAAAGACATTGTTCAATATGCATCAATTACCACACAATGTATAATGACATAATCTATGACAGCGAGAACTTAAGGAGGAATAGAGCAGAGCTGCACAGGAACAATGTTTTTGTACCCTATTGAGAGGATCCATTAATCTAGTCAGATCACTATAAGTAAAGATTTAACTGTAATCCCTGGAGCAGATGCTAAGTTCAGAAATATATAATAAGAAAAATGACAAAGGTATTCAAGTGTTCGAAAAGATTTACTAGGGAACGTGAGATAGCTCAACAGGTAAAAGCCCTGCCACAGAAACCTGATGAATAAGTCTGATCATTGAATCCCATGGTAGAAGGACAGAACCAACTCCCAAAAGTTGTCCTCTGACCATTACGACCAGTGCTGTGGCATGCACACACCAACGCCACATCCACACATTCACCATATACATATACATGTTATAATAATAATAAATAAAATGTTTAAAAAGAAAATATTTGTTCACCACAATAAGGAAGAAGGCAGTAAAGGAAGTATAAAAAAGCAAAAAAAAGACAAAGAAATATAACTGGGCTAGAAGTAAACTTCACTAGAGAGACAAAGGCCTTGCATTTGAGTCTCATCATTAAAGGGGGTGGGGGGAGAAAATGGGCAAACAGAAGCAGTAAATCCTATCAACAATCAAACTAAACTTTAATAAGTTAAGCATTCCAGGTAGAAAAGATCAGAAGAGTGGGTGCTATCTATAAGAGACACACTGTGGATTAAGGACAGCTGGGGCTACAGGGACCCCATCTCAAAAAGACCAAAAAAAGCACAATGGGGTGAAAATAGGATACAAAATCATACACCATGTAAGCAATGAACAAAAGAGCCAGTATACTTTTAAAAAATAAACTTTATAACAAAACTTCTTGCTAGAAATAAAGAGGATATTTCATAATTTGTCTAAAGATGTGTTTTTATTTATGTGTATGTATGTATAGCCACGTGGTGCCATGTGTACCATATACATGAGGTGTCCAGGGAAGCCAGAAGAGGCATCCAACCCCTGGAGCTGGAGGTACAGGCAGCTGTGAGCCAACCAATATCAGTGCTGAGAACTGAAGCCAGGCCCTCAGCAAGAACACGAAGTGCTCTTAACCCCGAAGCCATGTCCCTAGAACCTCCCCCAGCATATTTCATAATAATAAAAGGATCGCATCAAAAAGAAACAACCATGCCTGGTATGGTGGTGCACACCTTTAGTCCCAGCATTCGGGAGGCAGAAGCAAGCAGATTTCTCTGAGATTGAAGTCAGCCTGGTCTACATAGTGAGTGCCAGGCCAGCTGGGGCTACAGGGAGACCTTGTCTCAAAAAAAAAAAAAAAAAAAAAAAAAAAAAAGCAACCATTACAACTATATGTTAACAACAACAGAACCCTAAATCCATGAAGCAATAGCAAAGGCAGTTCAGCTAACAGGGGAGGTTAATGCTCCACTCCACTTTCAGCAATAGGTAGAGCCAGAGTACTGGCAAGGGGCCCGAAGATGTTATGAACTGTGCATGAAGAATGCCAACAGTAACTTCCCAGTGTTTCAACCACCCCCAAAAAACTGCAAGTCCAGAAATGTATAAGCTAATTAGTTTGACTGCACAGTGCATACGTTTCAAAAATCACACTGCACACTATAAATAGATAAAATTGCATATCGACTTCAAAAAGAAATAAAATAAAAAATAATACCACAGACCAGGGTCTCTTATGAGCATAGATGGAAAATTCTGAACAAAATGCTAGTGAAGCACCAGCTCAGTCCAGCAGCGTACACAAAGGGCTACCAACTTGACCACGTGCATTTTATCCTGAGAAGACAAGGTCTGTGTAACACATAGAAATACATATATGTCGATACAACGTTCCACATAAACAGAAGGAAGGACGGGGACCACGTGATTACCTTTTTGGAGACAAAAAAAGCATCTGACAAAATAGTCTTCATGATTTAAAAAAGAAAAACAATGGAAGCATCAAACTTACTATTAGGTCTAGGAGGGAAGTTAGCAAACTTGGGAAGAGCGGCTACAGGAAGCGATGACAGTCCAGGTGGAAACCAGAGCCACGTGAAGATCTGTCCTGCTCAATTATATTCAGATTCTCTCTCCTGCTGCGCTCCCACCCCCTTCTCCTTCCCTCCTCTTCCTTTCTCTTCCTTCTCCACCATTACATAAAGGCTCATGATTTGTGGTCATTGAATTATTAAATCGGGATTTACCGGGCACCTGTTACATGTATGCAAAGAATGGGGTTAGGGACCACGTGGACATCAAAATGAATCAAACAAAAAGTAATCACACATAATTAATGACAAGTCATGATCATGCACACATTTGTATCCCTTAACCCATACACTCCTCACCAAGTTTTGGAGAAGGACAGGTGTGGTTTTACCAGGCAGATGGGGAAAATGCCAGCAGAAAAGGTCACGGGAGGGGCTGGCATGATGGTTCAGTGGTTAAGAGCACTGACTGCTCTTCCAGAGAACCTGGGTTGAGTTCTCAGCACCCACATGGTGACTAACAACCATCTGTAACTCCAGTTCCAGGGGATCTGATGCCCTCTTCTGACCCCTGTAGGCCCTGCAAGCACATGGTGCACTTATACACACGCAGGCAAAACACTCATACATATAAAAATTTATTTTATTTTTATGTGTATGAGTGTATTGTTTGTATGTGTGTAAGTGTACCTGTGTCATGAAATCCCCACAAATGACAGAAGAAGGTGTCGGATCCCCTGGAACTGGAGTTATGGATGGTTGTTAGCCACCACGTGGGTGCTGGAATTGAACCTCAGGCAGGGGGGGATCCTCTCCAAGAGCTTAACTGCTGAGCCATATCTCCAACCCCATTTCTATTTATTTATTTTTGTGATAAATAAATTAATTTTATAAAAAGAAAAGGTTACATGATTTGTTCATATCATCAGGCACACAACCAGGATATAGAAAATCAAGGTGCCTCCCAGTTCCATCATTCAGAGAACACAACACAGAAAGACACAGGTGCCTTCATACATCAAACCACCTACTGAGCATCTCAGCTCAACCTGGCCAAAGCAGAAGCCTGGATTTCTCTCAAAAATCCTCATGGGATAAGAGGGCAGGTCGGTGATAGAATGTACTTAGCATGTGCAAGGTCCTGGGTTTGATCCCCAGCACCTAAGAAAAGTGGGGGAACCCATGCCTCTCTCAGCCTGCAATTCACTAGTAGCACCAAACATTTAGGTGAAAATCTAAGAGTCACCCTCCACTCTGCCTTCATTACTCATGTTAAAAGTCATATGTTAAAGGCATACAATATCAAGTACTAGACAGGTTGTAAAGATATGAGAACTCTGAGACACTGCTGATAAAAATGATAAAGTTCCCTCTGTCATAGGAACCCACTTTTTCTACTCCCAAGTCTACTCATGAGAAATCATCTATCCGCAAAAATTCCTGTACCTGGGGGCTGGAAATACAGCTCAGCTGGTAGTTTGCTCAGCATGTTCAAAGCCTTGGTGTCCATCCCTACCACCACATAAACTGGGTGTGGTGGAGCATGCTTATAATCCCAGCACTTAAGAGAAGGCAGCAAGTGGATGGAATGTTCAAGGTCATTCTCAGCCATATAGCAAGTAAAGTTCAGCCTGGGTTACATGAGATCCTATCTTAAAAAAGAAAAATTTCTGAACATTCACAGAAAATTAAAAGCCCCAAACTGAAATAACCCAGGTGCCCACCAATGAGGCCGATCACTCACCAGCAAGCAATAAAAAGGAGCAAACTGCTGGTGCTGGTGGTAGCTGGGTGAACCCAGAAACACCATGCGTACAGTGAAGAACGCAGACTCCTTGGAGTTTTGTATGAAATTCTTCAAACAGAAAGCTTGGAGGTGGGAGCAGACTGACTGCAAAGGGGCAGGAGACGCCTGCAGGAGACTACACTTTCTAAAACTGGACTGTTGATGGTTTCCCAACTGCAAGAACTTAGAAAACATCATCCAGCTATACTCTGAACAGGTGAAGATTATGGGCTCTCAATGAGAGCTCCTCACAGACGCACAACTAAGATGAAGTCCTTTCTACCACTAGTGCCTCAGGCACTGCACCAGACCCTGTGGGAAGAACAGGAATGAACTCCAGAGCTTTCTGTGTGTGGACACAGGACATAAAGGAAAGGTTACAGATAATATGAGGAAATCACAGCGTGAGACATGAGCAGAGGAGGAAAGGGAGGAGAGAAAGAAAAAGAGGAGGAGGAGGAAAGGAGGAAGAAGAGGAAGGGGAAGAAGGAGGAAGAGAGGGGAAGAAGAGGAAGGACAGGAAGGCTAGGCCTGGAGCAATGGCCAAGGGAAGCCTCACAGAGGGGTAAGACTTAAACGCAGCCTTCAGAATGAGTGAAAATCACAAAGTGGATTGAGGAAGCATTCTTTTTCT
Organism: Nannospalax galili; assembly: GCF_000622305.1. Taxonomy (NCBI): domain Eukaryota; kingdom Metazoa; phylum Chordata; class Mammalia; order Rodentia; family Spalacidae; genus Nannospalax; species Nannospalax galili. Next base: position 1,742,185 of record NW_008333388.1, read on the forward strand.
TTTCATGTGTATGTGTGATGTGTATATGTATGCATGTCCACATGTGTGTACAGGAGCATGACTCATGTGTGTGTGTGTGTGTGTGTGTGTGTGTGTGTGTGTGTGTGTATGCAAGTGCACCACATGCATGAAATGCCCAGGGAGGTCAGAAGAAGGTACTGGATCCCTGGAACTGGAGTTATAGACAGTTGTAAGCTGTCACATGGGTGCTGGGAATCAAATCCAGGTCCTCTGGAAGAACAGTCAGAGCTCTTAACCACTCAGCAATCTCTCCAGTCCCAAGTATAACTTTCTTAAAATGATCAGTCTCTTCATCATTCTGTATTCCCACTAGCAATGAATGTACTACCAATGTATGAGCTTTCTAGCATCTCCACCATCTCCCCATGCCTGCCCTACCTTTACCTGGATTCCAGGGACCCAACTTAGGTCCTTATACTTGTGTGGCAAACATTATATCTGCTGAGCCATCCCCCCAGCACCAAGGAGGCATTCTTAATAATAAATAAAAATAATGACATTTTTCACAGAATTGGAAAAATCTATCCTAAGATTCATATGGAAGCAGAAGAGACCCCGGATAGCCAAAACAACCCTGAGAACTAAGAGCTATGCTGGGGGGATTACTATACCAGATTTTAAGCTCTACTACAGAGCTATAGTCATAAAAACAATATGGTACTGGCACAAAAATAGAACCATAGACCAATGGAACAAAATTGAAGACCCAAATATGAGTAATTGCAATTTTAGCCACCTGATATTTGACAAAGGGGCCAAGAACATTAACTGGAGGAAAGACAGCATGTTCAGCAAATGGTGCTGGCAAAACTGGATCTCCACCTGTAGAAGAATGAATCTAAACCCCTATTTTTCACCCTGCACAAAAGTAAATTCCAAATGGCTCAAAGACCTCAAAGTAAAGCCTGAAACTCTGAAACTCTTAGAAGAAAAAGTTGGGAAAAACCTACAAGATATAGGTGAAGGAAAGGACTTTCTAAACCGGACACCAATAGCCCAGGAAACAAGGGCAA
>NW_008333388.1:1746181-1750258 GCF_000622305.1 Nannospalax galili
AAAAAAAACTGGGGTCCACAGAAAAGCGACTGCATACTGGGCCTGCCAAGGACCAAACACAGGGCACAGGGCACCAAATCTCTCTAAAAGTGTCCTTGGACTTTAGACATCAGGGTCCTAAGCTTCATATTAATGACATTTGCCATATTTAAAACTATAGCACAATTTATTTACGATTACAGAAAATTCTTTAAGCTCACCTCTTTGCATCTAGATTAATTTTTAAAGGAGACATTTATGTTAAACATAAAGTACCATTTGCCAGAAGTAACAAATTAACAAACAAAGACACTATAAAATTCACTAAACAGAAAGCTATCTGTAAGCTCAAGGCCTATTTGTAACAAAGAGAGATCAGCCAGTGTGGGAGAGAGGTTAACTGCAGCCCAGTTACACAGCAGATTCTTTCTTCTTGATAGACTCGGGAGGGCTGAAGACAGCTGAAAACGAGTTGCTTTCTCACCATGGTTCAATGTTATTTGATGCCTCATCCTTGAACCATCTAATATCATCTTGTGTTGTGGTTCCCATGCTTTGAGAGAGGCCAATCCACAGCAAACCCTAAAACCAGACACTAAATAAGTCTAACAAGAACTGACTAAAAGTACTTGCAGCACACATTATTCCAAAACACCTCTTTTTATTTAATCTTCCTTAAAAATTTTCTTACTCATAAAGGTATTATTTGTTTGTTCTCTCTCTCTCTCTCTCTCTCTCACTCTCTCTGTGTGTATGTGTGTGTGTGTGTGTGTGTGTGTGTGTGTGTTCATGAGAGGAATGCATGTGGTGGGTACATGCATACAAGTGTGTGTGCATACATGTGGAGGTCAGAGGATAATCTTGGGTATTGTTCCTTTGGCACTTATTATTAGAGACAGGCTCTCTTGATGGCCTGGAACTTCTCTGAACAGGCCAGGCTAACTGGCTAGTGAGCTCCGGGGACCCTCCTGTCTACCTCCAGTCTCACCATTACAGGGATTACAAGGAGAAACACCACAACCAACTTTTTAGGTGTCTTCTGGGGATCCCAACTCAGGTCTTCTACTTGGGAGGCATGTGCTTTATTGACAGAGCCATCTCCCCAGGTCTCATAATGATACTACTAGTCCCAGTCTTCAGACTAAATAACTGAGGTTCTGACTAACTTGCACAAGGTTATATAATTTTCCCAAAGTCACAGGCCTAATAAGTGGCGGGGTTGGGCCTGACTTCAAGCAGTCTACCTCCAGGCTGTGTACCTCAGAACTATAACTGAGCATCTTTGTGAGATGATACTTTAGGAAAATAGGTCTGTCTACAATTTCTTTCATAAACTGAAGAAAGAAAAGGCCAAAAGACTGCTGCAAGAATCCAAGTACTGGGTTCCTGCTGGGCCTGGAGGGTTTGTCACCATTTGCTGTGGGCAGCAGAGGGCAGGGTTGTGGGCAAGACTGAGTTCCTGCTCTGGCCAGTGCCAGCCAGCTAGAGAATCTTAAGGATGAAGGACAAGGATGAGGCCAGGATGCAAAGCCCTCTCTGAGGAAAAACTGGGGGTACCATCATCCTTGGATGCTAGAGGTTAGAACCCCCAAATCAGAAGCCCCAGGGGGAATGGAGAAAGCTGAGAAACAGCACCCCAGAACAATGGCCCCTATTCCCGGATGGCCCCTCAAGAACCTGGACCACTCCACACAGCCCAAGTTCATGGATTCTAGGTCTATAAAGAATACAATGTTTAGGAGCTGGAGCGGTGGCTCAGCAGTTAAGAGCACTGGCTGCTCTTTAAGAGGACTCAGGTTTGGTTCCCAGCACCCACATGGAGGCATACAACCATTTGTAACTCCAGTTCCAGGGGATCTGATGATCTCTTCTGGCCACTGAAGTAGTTGTATGCATGAATGCACTTAAATATATGCAGGCAAAATATTCATACACACAAAATAAAATAAATTTTTTTAAATTTTTTAAAGAATACAAAGTTTGGCATAACCTTCTCCTAAAACCGCTCTTTTAAATTTTAAGTACTGAGGCAGGACTAGCATTTAACTCCCAGAAGATGTATTTTTTTAACTAAAATTAAATAATGCATAGAAATGTGATTTCCAAACTTCTGACAGTCTGAAGCATCTCAACTACAGACGCCATTAGTCCACAGACAACAAAATTGTTTTACTGCCTCAAATCATTCAAAATCATTGTGATTTAAAAAAATAAAAAGCCCTATAGCCTGAGCAACTCCAGTCTCCCCATCTCATCTCACACCCTGTTGTCCTAGCCTTGGGCACAGGCCCCTTTTGCTCTCAGTACCCCAGATCTTTGGACTATTCTCTTAGTCCGAATCTGCCCATTGCATCTTGATCCCCTGCACTCAGACCAGTGGAATTTTTCAGTCTAGTTTTTTAGAGCCTTCACAGGCTGTCCCCGCCCCCAACTTGCCTTTATACACCTGAGACTAGCCTTACCCTGTCTCCATCCCCAACTTGCCTTGAATTCCTAGACCAGCCTTCTTCCCTGGTGAGTCTGATCCCACCTACTTGACTTCCCTACAACCTGAACAACTCCAATCTCCCAGACCCCACATCCTGTTCTCCTTCTAGCTTGGCCACAGGTCCCTTTTGATCTCAGCAGCCCAGATCTCTGGACTGCCCTCTAGCTCTGCATGTTGGTGAGCTCTCCACATCACTCTATGCCCATCCCCCTACATTGGGACCATCTGCAGCCCCTCTCAGTGCTGCAGGGCTAGGCTTCCCACTCTTTAGTAGGGCTCAGACTTTGGAAACTGCCTGAGACAGCCTGAATCCAGCCTCTGCCTAACAAGCTTCCCAAATTGTGCTGTACCTGCTGGCTAGAGGTGCCCAGAACTTAGGAGGAAGCCTGAGAACATATGATTCTCACCTGACTTGGGCCTGGCCTGTGTGAGAACTCCTGAGTAGCTGGACTAGAGCCATCTGGTCCCAATATAAAATCAAAAGGGAGAACCTGAAGCCTAGACCAACAAGCTTCCCATACCCAGTAAGAAAACAAACAACATACATCAAGTATACAAACAGAAACAGACTTCAACTCAACAAAAGAAGGCTTGAGTTTCACACCAGAATCAAAAATAACAAAAGAAATACACCTGCCAAAATCACATTAAAAAAATAATATGAAAAACCCAAATAATATGTTCCCACCAAACACCAAGAGTCCTATAGAAGAGCTTTACGACAAGAATCCCCTAGAGATAACCCAGGACACAGAATTTAAAAGAACAATCATAAACATGATCAAAGAATTCAGTGAACTTAAAGAACACAAAAAAAAATCAAAGAACTAAAAAGAAGATAAACTATCTTCTGACTGAGTTCACGAAAGAGAAATATTGAAGAAAACTCAGGCTGAAATGAAGAAGGAAGTGAAACACTCAATAAGCCAATTGGAAATGAAAGGAGAATCCCTCACCAACAGATGAATAAAACGGAAAACAGAATATCAAGACTGGAAGATATCAAGATGAAAAACTGGACCACTCAAGTAAAAAAAATTTAACAATTTTTTAAATTAAAAAAAAAAATTTTAAACACAGGAGTGCAATATGCAGGAAATGTGGGACACCATGAAAAGACCAAATTTACACATCATAGACACAGAGGAAGAAGAATCTCAGGATGATGGTATTAACCAGAACTTCGATAGGACTGTAGAAGAAAATTTCCCAAAATTAAAGGAAGACATGCCCACACAAATACAAGAAGCACATAGAACATCCAACAGACAGGACCAAAAAAGAAACTCCCCACAGCACATCACGGTAAAATGTCTAATCACACAGAACAAAGGGAAAATACTGAAAGTTGCAGTTGTTTTATACGTATAAAGAAAAACCCAGCAGTATTACAGCTGACTTTTCAGTGCAAACTATGAAAGCCGAAAGAGCCTGGACCAAAGTATTCCCAGTTCTAAATGACCATAGATGCCAACCCAGATTACTGTACCCAGCAAAAATGTCTTTGTGTGTGTGTGTTTATTTTATTTTTATTTCTTATTTTTTTTAAAAAAGCAGATATTTTAACATATATTATGGAACAAGCTCTACACTGAATTCTTTTCATGTGT
>NW_008333388.1:1750551-1751264 GCF_000622305.1 Nannospalax galili
CTCTTTCTTCTTCTATTTTTTTTTTAATGGGGCTTTTGGCTACTTGAACATTCCCCCCTCTGAAGAGATAACCCTAATTTTTTTTAAGGATTAAATAAAAGCTCCCAAGTACTTTTGACATTTTTGGCCTTTGGAACAGAGTAGGTTGCTAAGAGGCCCAAGGACATTGTGAATTCTAGCCAAGAAACTGACTACTTTTCTTTGGGGTCTTTTTTTCTCTAACTGCCTAGCCAATTCCTACCTCCTATTCTTATCAAACCATTCTCTGAAGAGGTCACCTAACTTGTGGATAGGGAATCAGGATGCAGACCACTCTGGCTTCTTCCATGCTCAACAGAGATGCAGGGTGAGGCAACTGGAGTACCCCTTCAGCGGGTCTAAAAGACTCCCAGATTGCATAACTCTTGTCTCTAGAGGGAAAAGAAAGTCCTTGAATCGTGATTAGGAGATGTGAAGGGAAGTAAAGGCAAGAGGAATTACATTACAAGTTCTAGACAGGGAACTAGAAAAAAGTCAGAGCGGGGCAATTTTCTTTTTTTTTTTTTTTTTTTTTACTTGAACCGGTCTTATTCAGTAGCACAGGCTGGTCTGAACTTACTACATGCAGCTCAGGTTGTTCTCAAACTAGAAACAGCCCTCCTGCCTCATCCTCCAGAGTGCTAGAATTTTGGATATGAGCTACCAGCACACTAGGCTCCAGACTAGTTTTTAGG
>NW_008333388.1:1751480-1752815 GCF_000622305.1 Nannospalax galili
TAACTTTTTATATAGACTTAAGCCTAATGTCTGGGAAGTGTAATCCCTTGAACTCTCAAAGAAATATACTGATGGTTATACTCTTTGGTTATACTTTCCTTTTGGGTGTTTAAGACCATACAGTTGGCCCAAATAAATCAATTTATTTTTACACTTTAGGTCATTTGAGGATCTGTTCCTCAGGCGTCACATGGGCTTGGGAGGAGCCCCTGGCTTTTTTTTTACCAGTTCCATCTATGTGAAGATAAAGGTCCTGTCTGACCATGTCTGGCTTCACTTGGAAGCATGGATGAGATGTTTCCTGAGTTGACCCTCCTCTTTGTAGACTGGACACTGGTTCAAGCCCATCTTGTGGGGTGTCTATGGCCTCCCCGAACAAGAGAACAGGTAACTCACCACAGTAATAGGACATTTTGAGAGATGTTCCATAGTCCCCAGTAACTTAGTTGACCTTGGAGGGCATGGGCAAAAAGTGTTCTTTAAGTCTCTCTGACCAAATAAGTACAGGCCTCAAAGTATGACTGTTAAACATCCAATAAGGTTAGTTCCACCAGTCTGGTACTTTTAATTACCATGTGCTATGTAGATAAAGCTTGGGCAAAAAACCAAATACTCTCAGATAAACCTTAACTAGATATATATTTTGTTCCTTAACTAGTTGACTAAACTATGACCTCAGAAATTTTAAGATTATATGTGTATTATTTTTGTCTCATCCTTTATATATAACAAACCTACACAGACCTTCACCACTTGCTTAGGCTTTCTCATTTTTTCTGAATATTTTGGAAAATATCTCCATTTCCATATCCTTTTAACATCTTTTACATTCTCATTTTCTTTTTTTAATAATTATGAGACATATAACATTAACAAATAAATTTTCCCTCTGTGGGAGAATTCTTTTCCTGGGGATACTAAGCAACGCTTATTCCCTTTTAAGGTTCTAGTGTCAAGCCAATGTTTGATTAAAACTTTACTGGGAACCAATGAATTTACTGAGCTTACTTATCGAGATAACTGAGGGGTTGCTGAGGTGTATGTATGACCTGAGGGTATGCACACTGGAAAGCCTTTACCCAGCATGGGTCATGCCTTCTCTTCCTAGCCTTCCCCAGATTGTACACTTTAGCCCTCCCCAAATCCAGGAGACCATGTGTGATTAGGGCCAAATTACATACAGTTGGCTGGGAAGAGTGGCTGGATACTCTAGTGAGGGTCCAATGACCCTGCTTGGCCCTCCTTTAATGAATGTTGACGGTTATGCTCATTCAAAACTGTTGTTTATAGTTGAAAGGGAAAGAAAAATCTTCCATGACATGAATAGGCTGAAAG
>NW_008333388.1:1752948-1778577 GCF_000622305.1 Nannospalax galili
GCAGAAATTAAAATGACAAGAACCAATACACATTTTTCAATAATAATTTTAAACACCAATTGACTGAACTCCTCAGTCAAAAGACACAGGCTAGTTGAATGGAAGAAGCAAAATTCATCTTTTTGCTATCTTCAAGAAACCCATCTCACCTTCAAGGTCAAGGCACTACCTTAAGGTGAAAGGGAGGAAAAAATTTTCTAAGCAAATGGCACTAAGAAACAAGCAGGAGTTGCAATTCTAATATCTGACAAAATAGACTTCAAACTAAAACTAATCAGAAGAGATAAAGAGGGTCATTTCATTCTAATCAAAGGAACAATTAACCAAGAAGATATTACAATCATGAACATTTATGCACCAAACTCTGGTGTGCCAAACTTCATTAAAACAGTACTTTAGAACTTTAAGACACCGATTAATCCCAACTCACTAATAGTAGGGGACTTCATTACCACACTGTCTCCATTAGACAGGTCAACCATACAAAGAATAAACAGGGAAACATCTGAATTAAACAATAGCATACAGCAAATGGACCTAACAGACATCTACCTAATATTCCACCCAAGCACCAAAGAATACATTTTCTATTCAGCACCCCATGGAACTTTCTCCAAAATCAACCACATACTGGGGCACAAAACAAGCCTCAACAAATACAAAAAACTTGAAATAATTCCATGCATTCTATCAGACCACAATGCAGTAAAGCTTAAAATCAATACCAGAAGAAGTCATAGTAACTTCATGAACTCATGGAGATTGAACAACACACTCCTGAATGATGAATGGGCCAAAGGAGAAATCAAGAAAGAAATAAAAGAGTTCCTGGAACTAAATGAAAAGGACAATACAACACAACAAAACCTCGGGGACACTTTAAAAGCAGTCCTGAGAGGGAAGCTTATAGCTCTAATTGCCTACATTAAAAAAATCAGAGCACAAAGAAATGACCTAACATTGCAACTCAAGACTCTGGAAAGGCAAGAACAACATCTTCAACAAATGGTGCTTGCAAAACTGGATCTCTACCTGTAGAAGAATGAAACAAGACCCTTATCTTTCACCTTGTACAAGTCAACTCTGAAATGATCAAAGACCTCCATGTGAAGCCTGAAACTCTGAAACTGTTAGAAGAAAACATAGGCAATAGCCTACAATGTATAGGTGTAGCAAAGGACTTTCTAAATCAGACATCAATTCCTCAGGAATTAAGGTCAAATACCAACACGTAGGACCTCATTAAACTAAAAAGCTTCTGTTCATCAAAAGAAACAACCAAGGAAGTGACACAAAAACCCAAAGAGCAGAAGAAAATTGTCACAAGTGACACATCTGACAGAGGTTTAACATCCAGAATATATAAAGAACTCAAAAAACAAAGAATCAAGAAAGCAAGCTGCCCAATTAGAAGATGGGGTAAGGGTCTAAACAAAGATTTCTCAAAAGAAGAAATAAAGATGGCTGAGAAACATTTTTAAAAGTGTTCAACACTGTTGGTAATTAGGGAAATGCAAATTAAAACCACTTTAAGATTTCATCTTACCTCAGTCACACTGGCTAAGATCAAGAGAACAAATGATACCAAATGTTGGAGAGGATGTGGGGAAAAGGGAACACTCATCCACTGCTGGTGGGGCTGCAACCTAGTTCAACCCCCATGGAAAGCAGTGTGGAGATCTCTAAAAAATCTACAAATGAATCTACCATTTGACCCAGTTATACCACTCCTTGGCATATACCCAAAGAACTCATCCTATTCCAGAGACACTTGTACATCTATGTTTATTGCTGCTCTTTTCACAATAGCTAAGAGACGGAAGCAACCTAAGTGTCCTTCAGCTGACGCATGGATAATGAAAATGTGGTACATTTACAAAATAGAGTTCTACTCAGCGGTAAAGAAAGATGAAATCATGAAATTTGCAGGTAAATGGATGGAACTAGAAACTGTTATACTAAGTGAAGAACAAAGTACAGATGTTCTCCCTCATATGTGGCTCCTAGCACCAAATCCTTATATGCGAGTATGTATCCTGGTGTAACTGCAGAAACCAGGATACTGAAAAGGAGCCAGGGAGGTAAAGGGAAAGAAGGAACTTGAGAGGGAATAACAGTAGGAAACGGGTGTTACTAAGGGAGAAATGGATAAAAATGGGAGTATTTAAATGGGAGAGGGAGGGAGAGTCATACAAGGAACTTTGGGGATAAAGGGAAAGAAGACACTCAAGAGAGGTAGGACCATGGGAAACTGGTATTATCAAGGGAGAAATGAGGGGAAAGGGAACACTTTAAATGGGGAAGTCATGGTAGAAGGGTTAGACAGGGAGAAAGAGAAGAGAGATAATGCCTAGCTAGTGTAAAAAAAAGAAAAAGAAAATCATATTAGTCCAATGACCTAATGACAAACTACACATACACTATCTCTAAATGAGTCCGTGTGTCTAACTGAAGACTACATAAGAAGAAACAGTGCCGGGGAGGACATACATGGCCATATGGAAATAGAGTCCTGCAAGTTCCTAGGACCCTGCTCATATGAATCTACAGCAATTGTGTCAGCATACACAGGACCCATGCAAACTCAAGCATAGAACAGGGGAAATGGACAGCTAACTCCAATCTTAGCTGAAGAAATATTGGCAACTGATTACTGCTGGGTGAGGAAGAGTTGATTCCTAAAGCGAGAGACTCTAGGTAGGCTGACTAGACCTCTGTAGATGAACTTACACTGAGAGATGTCTAGGGACACTAACATAGCACAATAGGCCTTAGGACAAATGACAGAATGTATGAATTCCAGTGGGGAGGGGGCTATGGGAGGGTGCCAGTGGGGAAGGGGGTAAAAGATGATTAAGATTGAGATGTTCTGTATGAAATACACAAAAATTCGATCAAAAAATTAAAAACCCGTATAGCCAAGAAAACTGTTAGGGCAAGAGAAAAAAACCTCAAAGGAAAAAAAAAGACTCAAATAAATAAACAAACAAAAATAACTGATCTGGAACTGCCTGATTTGATATTTAACTTGGGCTTTGTTAAGTAAGCAGAAAAGGACACTTTATAGGTTTGTGATTTATTCTTGAAAGCATGATTTATTTCCCATGAGAGCAGCTTTAAGAGCACTAGCAGACTTCTCTGGGTATCAAATATTTCTCCATTATTGTGAGTAAATTATATTTGGATCAAAATCAGATGGATTAAACTTTCCTTAAAATACCCAGGAGATTTTTTTTAAATACAAGGAGATGTGTCACATATCCAAAACCATTTCATTGTAATACACCTCCCCCTTGAAAACATCTCTGCATTGGAACAGCAGCCAGAACACAAAACTCACCTGAGCCTCAGATTTTCCAAATTCAAAGTAACTTGCTAAGACTAGATCATTATTTGTGGTTGCTAAAGTAAAATTCGTAATCTTTTGTGGCTTTAAAAATCTCTAAAATATGGTTTTACATATATGTGTGTATGTGTACAAACATGTTTCCAAGTGTGTGCATGTTTGCCAAGTGTGTGCATGTGTATGCGCATGCATGGAGAGGTCAGAAGTTAGTCCTGGGTTTCTCCCTCCATTGCTCTCCACTTCTTTTCATGAAACAGGATCTCACTGAACCTGGAGCTGGAAATTCTACCAAACTGGCTGACCAGCAAGCCCCAGGGATCCCCCTGTGTCTACCTCCCCAGTGCTGGGATTACAGACACATGCCGTCCCACCCAGCTTTGTGCATGGGTGCTGAGGGTCTGAACTCAGGTCTTTGTGCCTACACAGCAAGCCCTTTACTGACTGAGCCATGTCCTCAGCTCCAATATTGGGTCTGATATGGAAAAGAATGTATCTGAATGAAGTTAAATAAGCTGGCTAGGAGTCACAATTTTATTTAAATGCCACTTACACCAAAGATATGAATATGGCTAGATGCTTCCAAGTTCTTGATAAATGTGTGTTGTAGTCATGAGGTTCCAGGCTCAATTATTCTTGTCTCTGAGTAGACCACAAACTCTGTAAGAATAGGATTACTGGGCCTGGAGAGATGGCTCACCGGTTAAGAGCACTGGCTGCTCTTGCAGAGGACCAGGCTTCAATTTCCAGCACCCACATGGTGGCTAACAACCATCCATAACTCCAGTTTCAGGGGAATCCAACGTCCTCTTCTGATCTCCATGGGAAATGCATGACACAGAAGCACTTACACACGTGTAGGCCATAAACTCATACTCACAAAACTAAAAAATAATATTTTTTTTAAAAAAGAATAGGATTACTAGCTTTCTGATCACCTGTTAGGACCATGCTGAGCCTGTGTACTTGTCCCTTAGGAAGGCAGCTATGCTCACCACCATACCACACTGACCAGATACTTGTTCCTTTGGTATTTACTGAATTCCTATAATGTTTAAGGTGCTTTAGGTGCTCCAGAGATAAAATGGGAAAGCAGATCTGGTCTTTACCCTTAAAGGTGTCACTGTCTAGTGACAGGATGGGGATGGGAGAAAATGTTTGTGGCAAGACTAAGGTGGTCCCCAAAATGGTGAGCACAGAGGGGCCCTCAAGCCCAGGTCCTGCTCACACACTACTCCCCAGCTTTCTCCCACTTAGCTTAACAACCAGTTCAAGTTCTACTATGACAAAGCTGAATCCTTGATCAATCTATAGAGTCCATATACTGGAAGGAAGGTAAGTCAGCATGCAACAGAAACACCTGCATATCTGTGTTTACTGTGGTATTGTTCACACTAGCTGAGTTATAGAATCAGCCTAGATGTCCAGCATCATATGAATGGATAAAGAAAAGGTGGTACAGGGGCTAGGAATCACCCATTAAAGTGCTTACTATGCAAACATGAGGACCTGAGTTCAAATCCCCAACACCCACATAAAAACCAGGCATGGTGTTACTGGGGGGACAGAGACAGGTGGCTCCCCTGAGCTCACCAGTCAGCTGGTCTAATAAACTCTAAACCCAGTAAGAGGCCCTGTCTCAAAAAATAATGTGGTCAGGCATGGTGGCACACACCTTTAATCTCAGCAGAGGCAAGTGGATCTCTATGAGATTAAGGCCATCCTGGTCTCAACAGTGAGTTTCAGGCCAGCTGGGGCTATGGGGAGACCCTGTCTCAAAACAGGTAAATAATAATAAAATAATAATAATAATAATGGGATTGAGAGTTATAGCGGAAGACACCTGACACTGACCGCAGGCCTCTTCATGCACACATGCACGCACACTGTCATACACATATGCACCACACACATACACACACATACACACACACACACACACACACAAATATGTGTGTATAATGGAAGTTTATTCAATCATAAAGAAGAAAAAATTCTGTACGTTGCAGGAAAATAGAACTGGAGATCATGTCAAGCAAAACAAACCAAATGCAGAAAGACAAGTGTCTTTCCTCTCCTGCAGAATCTAGATTTTTTACAATGTGTGTGTGTGTGAGAGAGAGAGAGAGAGAGAGAGAGAGAGAGAGAGAGAGAATGGGAAGAGGAAGGGGACCATGGGGTGGAGGGAGGGAACAAAGGAGAACAATGTGGGGGGTGTGAGCAAAGCACATGATAGGCATGAATGGAAAGACCATGAAACCTGCTGGTTCACATGATGGGCATTCACTCACATAATGAACACATACTGTCTTCACCTGAGAAAATAACTTGATAGGGTTTGGAAGTAGAAGCTGAGCCCCTGAGAGCATGGATGTCAGCCAGAACTCAAGCCAAAAGATTCACACTTTCTTAGGAAGACAAAGGGAAGAGGCAAGTGGGTGGGGGCTATGGGGAGAAGGCACAGGAAGCCAGAGCAGGAATCAGAAGTCTCTCCCTCTGTGAGGTGCTCCCTGCAGCACAGGGCCTCCTTCATGACCCCGGCCTGGTCTTCAGGGAAGTCAGGGACATTCACAGGATGGCTATGGGTTGAGCTTTGCTAAAAGGGTCAGGATGATGTGAAGAGATAGGATGCAGGCATGCAGGAGCCCAGAGGCAGAAGTAGTTTGGGAATGGAGGTGGCTTACACACACACACACACACACACACACACACACACACTCAGACTGCAGCCATCTTAGGGGTAGCTTAGGGACTCCCACCCTGCGGAGTCATGTGTATAATACCAGGTCTGATCACCAAAGTAAGGCCAACAGTTGCAAAGAAAGACCCAACACATAGGACAATCCAGAAGGGTCTCACTTTCCTCTAGTTCTCATCACGTGCCTGCTGACCAGACACTAGTGGTGCTGTCGGCCATCCTTGACCTGGACCTCATGTGCAGCACGGGTTCTCTCTGTCAGGGCAGCACCTGTCCCTGCCCTGGTACCCTTCTGCCTCGAGCCGCACTGGGCCATCCTGAGCAGGCATTTCCCAGTACCAGTCTCAGCACCTGAGTTCTGGTCACCACATCCCAGTGCAGAGGGCAATTTTCCTGGATCACACATGGCCACATGGCCAGTAGTGGGGAGCTGCCCAGGAACCAGAGGACTGTTGTTGGAAGGGAAAACTGTAAGTCTTCCTGATGAAGACAGAGCCGGGGCTGGTAGAGAATCAGTCCACAGAGTATGAGGCCCTCGGGCCTTTTGCACAGATGGAACACTCTATCTTCCCAATGACTTGCCTTCTCCTGGGCTTTCCAATACTCAGGTTGAGAAGAAGGGGTTGACTGCTTTACAAAATTCCAGGGGGAAACTCTGATTGTTATTGTTATCTGCAAGAAGATATCCCTGGGGTTGAAATAACAGTGAGGAAGAAGGAAGCTGTTCTAAAAGGAATGCTGCAACTTGAGCTGGGGTCGACGTCAGAGTGAGTCTGTGGCTCAGCTGCCTCCCTGCTCTGTGCTGCAACTTACTCGGTGAAGGTGGGGATGAGGCACAGCCAGAGCCACCTTTATAGAAACAGGCCAGCAACACGGCAGTCAGCTGTCCTCTAACAGTCCCTGGGTGCATCTGTGTACCTGCTAGGAGCCAGGCCCCATGCTATAAGGACCTGAGATCAATCCCCAGAAGCCCCATCCCCTCAAAAACGCCTAGGCATGGTGGTGTGTTTATAATCCCAGCGCTGTAGAGACAGAGACTAGTGGATACCTGAAGCTTACTGGCAGCTAGTCTGGCCTACTTGTCAAGCTCCAGACCAGCGAGAGGCTGTCTCAAACAGAAAGGCAAAAAAGTGATTGGCACCTGAGAAACACCAGAAGTTGTCTTCTGTCCTCCACACACCTGCACCTTCACACACAAACACAAATACATATGCGCGCACACACATACAAAAAAATAGAATCCACTTCCGAGCGCCACCTATTTATCTGGTGGCAGCCAACTTCTACCTATGGTCATTAAAAGTCCTGTAGGGCGGTAACAAACAGGCACTGATTTCCCAGCATCATACGCTGCAGCATAAATGAGTTTCAGTGTCTCAGTATTAAGTCAAGAGAGGAAAGTAGTGCCCTCGGGAGAAACCCGTGAACAGCACTGAAGGAGTACAGCAAATGCAATGAATCTGGAGATTGATATTTCTTGTGTGGTCTCTGTGGCAGTTATACTGGTGCAGATAACCTCAAGAAGTTCTGCGTGGAACTTGTTAAATCATAAAACCATCTCCTGATTCTAGATCATAAAACAATGTCTTTTTTATGTTAACACAACCTTGGGGAAACTGCAGATAACAGCGGGTCTTTTTAAGATCCTTACTTCCATCACACTGGGAGCCATTTCTTTCACTCACCTGTATTTTTGTATATTTGTAGAAAGACGTCCCGTCCATAAATATTAAACACAAATTGTAATGTAGAAGCTAAGCACTCAGATCTCTTCTAAATAACTATTTGGAAAGTCAGTCATTGGGCACACACAAGCAGTCATAATCAGATTTCTAAAGATGGATGGCTTGTACTAGAAGGTAAGTTTAAAATGTAGTATCCTGTCTGTTGAGATTCATTAATATTAATATTTATTGACTTGTGCCATACTAAAAGGATTTTACTGAGCAGACAACTTCCAAACAACATTTTACAGAGTGTAAGCACAATTATTCCTACATCCATTGAACTCAGAGTTACTGCGTGATGCAGATGTGCAGAGGCGAGAAAGACCCAAATAAATGAGTCCTCACCAGACTTACAGATCCATCAGAGAGAAAACAGATGCATGTGTTAAAGCTGAATCGATAGTATAAAGTTAAGCAACGGTAAGACAGCAATATAGAAATGTCCAACAATATGACTACAGGTTAAATCCGTAGTGAAGAAAATAAGTGTGAGGGGTTCTGAAGAGAGGAAAGGGGGTTGGAGAACAAGAAGGCACCGCTGAGGGAGAAGATGGTGAGGGTAAAGAAGGTGCATCTGAGACAAGGGAAAGGGTATCGGCAGAGAGAGCAGATTAACAAGCTGCAGTAAAATGTGTCTGTAGAGGGCCAAGAGGTGGATCAGTGGCTAAAAATCAATACTACTCTTCCAGAGGACCTGAGTTTGGTTCCCAGAACCCACATCAGGCAGCTCACAATCATCTGTAACTCCAGATCCAGGGGCCTCTGGGAGCAACTGCACTCATGTATATCCCTACCCACAGATATATACACAAACACCTCATTTAAAACTAAAGACAAATCTTTTTAAAATGTGTATGTAGAGGTGCAAGAGTTAATATCTTTACCAATTAGCAACCAATAAGCACAAAACCATGTCATAAAAGGTGTTAATCATACGATCCAAATGCAGTAGGAACACAGAGTGGGAGGGTCTTCAGAAGGCAGCTAGATCTCCATCCATCCAAACATCCATCTATCCAGCCAGCCAGCCAGCCAGCCATCCTGTTGTCCATGGAGGCTACGGCTAGCCAGTGACTTGGGCTCTAGGTCTTAGCCAAGTGAAAATGCTCATATGGAATGAATCAGATGATTATCAAAAGAGCAAATAACTCAGAGAGCAAAGAAAGAGGAGAGGTGGCTCAGAGGTCGAGAGTACTTGCTGCTCTTAAGAGGACCCGGGTTCAGTTCCCAGCACCCACAAGGCAGGTGGCAAACAGCCATCCATAACTGCAGTTCCAAGGGACCCAACAACCTCTCTGACATCACTGGCATTGTACACACGAGGGCACTTGCATGCCTGCAGGCAAAATGCTCATACACATAAAATAAAAATAAAAAGATTAAAGAGAAAAACTATAAATCTTGCCTGCCAAAAGGGCCTTATTAGAAAGCGACTAATACAAGCTATGGTCTCATGTGTTGTGCAGCCATTGACATTGTATATGATGCTGTCATCTACAAACATGTTAGACTGCACTCATAGCCATCCTGGGACACATGTGGCTCACCAGCAACAGGTTGGACACACCTGGGAGAGAAAAACACATGCAAATTGCCTATCTGACAAATAACTAATGTTTAGAATACATACTTGAACCATAAAAATAATAGCCCAATTAGAATGTTTAGCGTTGAACAAGGATATATCACCAAAGAGAATCTGCAAATGACAATTCCTAATCTTCACTAGAAAACAAAGCATACTGACACCCTTTGCTCCCACACATTAAACAAATCCACACAGCTTCCTAGTGAAGCTGCCTAGGGTCCATTCTCGAGTCCTTTTCTTCACCGGGTAAGGAATTACAAGAAGTTTGCCATCACAGCACACAGCCAAGGTTTATTAAAGCCCAAGCAACATTCCACACAACAGAGACAGAGTCCCTGCATGGGGAGCAGGATCAGAGCTGAAGCATGTCTACCCCAAAGAGACAGACTTCTCTCGTGGAGAGGGCTCCACAGCTGGAACAGCATCTACCCTCCCCGACCCCGGAATGTCTGGGCTTTTACTACAGAGTAGGAGGTCGAACAGGACTGGGCACCCCTCTCCATCTTTGGATTGGACAGGATAGGATGCATGCTGTTGGTTGGTTTACTCATATGAAAGCAGGAACCTGACTGGGTAGAGCAAGGCTGGGAACTGGGAAATTCCTGACAGAGGGAGGTGGACCAACTTTGGACAAGAACCCAGAAGCAGGCCAGTTTGGAGACAAGTGAGAGTAATTGGAACACAGCTGAATCTAGTCAGGGACCTCCTCCCCCGCCTGGGAACTCCTCCCCTGCCTGGGGCCTACTCCCCTGCCTGGGAACTCCTATCTGGGGCCTCCTCCTCTGACCATCTGCCCAGTTCACAACTATCTCCTACTCTCCTTTACTAGCAAGAGTACAAACCTGGGGCTGGAGAAATGGCTCAGCGGTTAAGAACACTGGCTGGTCTTGCAGAAGACCCAGGTTCAAATCCCAGAACCCACATGGCAGCTAACAACTGTCTGTAACTCCAGTTCCAGGAGATCCGACAGCCTCTTCTGTCCCCTGTGGGCATTGCACAACATGGGTGCACTTACCTACATGCAGGCAACACACACATACACATAAAAATAATAAAGGCTAGAGAGATGGCTTCGAGGTTAAAAGCAATGACTGCTCTTACAGAGGACCCAGGTTCAATTGCCAGCACCCACATGGCAGCTACAAACTAAACTCCAGTTCCAGGGGAATCCAAAACTCTCTTCTGACCTCTGCAGCATTGCACGACACGGGTGCACTCACATACACACAGGCAATACACTCGTACACGTAAGAAAATATATTAAAATAATAATAAATAAAATATTTTTTTTAAAAAAGAGTACAACCCTGAAGAAAAAGGAAAAAAATCTTCATGTTTTCTTTTAAATTGTCTATAATGGAGTCTACAACACCTCTCCTGCATTCATCCATCTGGCCCTGGATGAGATTTCCAGTCCCAGAGTTCAGAGCCATCTGTATGGGGTAGTCCGGGACAGCCTGTGTCTGCACCTGAGCTGCCCTTGGGCCCACTGTCATCAGCCTCTGCTCTCCATCTCTCACCTCACAGTCCCAGGTGAGCACAGGCAGCACTGTCCAGGCCACTGCACACATCTCAGTGTACAGGAATTGAAGGTGAGCCGGAACTCCACAAATGGCAGAAAGGTCACAAAGCTTTGCATGGACCAGTCCTTTGGGAGAGAGAAGACCAGGCAGGCTTCAGGCACGAAGTGCTTCTCCAGGGGCCATTTGACAAGCAGGCAGCTCCACCCCACGAACTCTAACTTGGGTTTCTTCTTATCCACTAACTACACAGCACATTCAAAATTCTTTAATTCAGGTTTCGTTTTTTCCAGAAATCTATGAATTTCCTCAAAGCAGCTCATTTTCATGAGTCTTCCCTTTGAGTACAGTCTGTCAAAACATCAAATTTTTTAGCAGGCCAAAGAATAATTCTTGGCCTCATCTAGCAGTATTTTTCTTAGCTTCTCACATTGTGTTTGACCTAAGCAGATTATCAGTTAGTTGAGAGTACATGCAAATATTTTAATCAAAGGTAAGATATGAAAAATTTGCAAAGGATAATTGAACACTACTATAACTTTACCATGGCAATGTTAAAAGAATTCCTTTTGTACACATGTTGGGAAGGGATTCAATGTGCCCAAATTCTATTCTCATCTTCTAAAATGTAATGGTAGCATATTCATCCAAATGTATCATCACAGAATTTCCTCCAGTTCCACTATAGCCAATCTTTGCTGTTGTATAATGTGAATCTAATAAACTCATTCAACACAGGTAACAGATCAAAAACAGACCCTGTTGTGAAATACCATAGGCACACCCACACAAAAGCCCTACATAGTGTCTCAAGCCTGCCATCCCAACACTGGGGAGGCTAAAAGAGAAGGATCTCCGTGAGTTCAAAGCCAGCCTGAGTTACATAGTGAGTTTGAGGCCAGTCTAGGCCACAGAGTGAGACTCTGTCTCAAAAAAAAACCCCTAAAAACAAAAAACAGGTGTGGATAATATAAGAACGAGGTCTTTCTTATGCTAGATAAAAACTTTGTCACCTCCATGACAGGCTCAGCCACAGAGGAGGTCTCAGCTGACCCCATACCAAGCATTTGGCATTATGAACCAATGTCATCAAGTATCTCACCAAATGAGAAGCATGTTTGCATCAAGAAGCCAGTAACTGGAATCCAAGAGCTTAGCCATGCCAGCAAGACACTATAAACAGGCTGTAACTATATACTATAAACAAGAGCTCAGAGCACACGAGGGGCAACTGGCACCAGGACTGAATGCTAAACAGAGAAAAGGAAATATACCTTCACCATAAAGAGAGATGGCAGAAGCAGGGCTACTGATAGAGACAGGGAAGCCAAACAAGCAGCCCCTCCTGTGGAGCGGACATGGAACATAGGTTTGGGAACTGGGCTTGGGGTTTCAGCAAGACCTACACATCCTGTTAGCATTTGGAAACATAAAATCATAACTTTCATAAGATGAGGTATTGAACTCAGGAGCCATGGACACAAGAGAGAGAACTCAGGCTATCATAAAGAAGCCAGTTGTCTTAGTTTGTTTCTTCATTGCTGTTACAAAATACTCTGACCACTACCAACTTGGGGAGGAAAGAGTATATTTGTCTTACATCTCCAAGGTCATAGTTCATCAGGGAGCCCAAGGTAGGAACTCAGGGCAGGAACCTGGAGGCAGGAGCTAGAGCACAGGCCATGGAAGAACACTGCTTACTGGCTTGCTCTCCTGGCCCCTGCTCAGCCTGCTTTCTTATGCTACATAGGCCCACCTGCCCAGGGGTGGCACCACCCACAGTGGGCTGGGCCCTCCTGTATCACTCATCAAGAAGATGCCCCTCAGACATGGCCACAGGCCAGTCCAATAGAGGCAATTCCCCGATTGAGGCTCCCTCAACCCAGGTGTGTCAAGTTGACACTAAAGCTATCCAGCACACCAGTCACCTGGGAGAATGGGAGGAAGGGGAGAATGGGGGAGGGCATCAGAAAATGCCAGAAATGAGGCTGTGGCTACACTCCCAATCTCTTGCCGCCATTTAGCTTAAAATGTGGCAAAGACATGGGCACGTGTTGAAATGATTGAACTGTGTAAATGACCCTGTGCACACTGGAAGTCAGACAGCTCAAGCTCTGGGCAGCCTGGCAAAACGCTGCCCTATGTAGACAATCCTGGGCTAAATCTCT
The DNA here is from genome assembly GCF_000622305.1 of Nannospalax galili. Lineage (NCBI taxonomy): Eukaryota > Metazoa > Chordata > Mammalia > Rodentia > Spalacidae > Nannospalax > Nannospalax galili. Next base: position 1,765,993 of record NW_008333388.1, read on the forward strand.
GAGCTAGGGAAGGAAAGAGGATGTAGCAGGCCCATGGACTATCACTGTGTCACAGGGCAGCTGGCATGGTCCACTCCTACCATGCATATTTCCACCTAGTTGCAGAAATTCTACTTAGCTAGTGATGTTTTCAGATGTGGTGAGAAAAACAAGTACCATGGGGCCCAGGAAGCTCCCACAGGGCTGTCTGTTCAGAGTTCTTCAGTATGCTACTCTCTACATCATTCATTCTGACAGCTCTATGTGTGCACACATGCACACAGCATATGTATGCATGTGCACATGTGTGCATGTACACGTAGGGACCAGAGATCAACAGTGGGTGTCTTCCTCTATCACTCTCTGCCAATATTATTTAAGACAGGGTCTCCCACCGAACCCACTGATGGGCTAGACTGGCTGGCCCGCAGGCCCCTGGGATCCTCCATTTCTGCCTCCCAAGTGCTACTTGACAGATGTGCAACACCACACCCAGCTTTCCACATCGGTGCTATGGACAAAACCCATATCCTCATGTTTGTGTAGCAAGCACCTTACCCGCTGAGTCACATCCCCAAACACTTTACAACTCTTTTTGATGATCTGCTAGGTGTCATGATATATCGCCAGTGTGTTTATTACCTACCACACTGTTCCTGGTGACTCCTCCTACACAGAATGTATGTCACAGTCATTAACAAGCATGCATTGACCTATCCTGTCCCACGCACAAGAAATAGGACAAATCCTGCCCTTGATTCATTTCCAGGTCAGTGCTATGTATTCACACACAGAAGCTGTTGTGATAATCTCAGACACAATGGGAACTGATGATGGAGAAAGAGGAGAAAGATGGTAGAGAAAGATGATGGAGAAAGAAAGATGATGGTGGGGAAAGATGATGGTGGAGAAAGATGATGACAGAGAAAGATGATGGTGGAGAAAGACAATGATGGAGAAAGATGATGGTGGAGGAAGATGATGGTGGAGAAAGATGATAGTGAAAGATGATGGTGGAGAAGATGATGATGGGAAAGGATAATGATGAAGAAAGATGATGGTGGAGAAAGACGTTGATGGAGAAAGATGATGACAGAGGAAGATGATGGTGGAGGAAGATGATGGTGGAGGAAGATGATGGTGGGAGAAGATGATGGTAGAGAAAGAACGAGAAAGAGGTTGGAGAAGATTCATGACCACCCCCTCCTTCACCACACACTGACACCATGAGGCCACCTCTTACAGAATTGGGTCTTTCAGACCTCCTGGGAAAAACTATGGCCTTAGCACAGGATAGCAGGCCCAGCCTGGGGCTATTCATGGAAAAGGGGCCCAGTCATCTGCTAGAAGCTACTGGGACCTGTGGAGATATGAGACTAGCTCAGGAAAGAGGCCTCCACTCTGTACTTACTGAGGCTGGGTGTCTACTCACTTCTAAAACCCTGTGCCAGGTGGCTCCTTGCCTACCCAGCTTCTCCACACCTCCCAGACTCACCGCAGTAGCCCTTGCTCTCCTCTCTCTTCACCACCTCCCCTTACCCCACTCCAGGGAAAGCTACAGACCCAGGCCCACCTGATAGTGCTGAGCTCAGTGCCCTTCTCCCACCTCTGCTGCAGATGTCTGCTCAGGGTTCAGAGCTAAAGGACACCCTTCATCCTGGCCAGAAATACAACTTACCCTGGTCAGAAGAGTGGGCTGAGAAAGTGTAAGACATAGGCGCAGATTCATCACTAGTACTGGAGCCACAGCTTAAAGGACATGCTCCAGACAAAGGGTAGGCTGAGCTAATCTGTCTGCAGAACTTGGCTCATCTGACAGACACACAGTATTTAGTTTTCAGGCATTAATCATACTCTGTCCAGCATCCCTAAACTATTACTGAGTGCCTGGGACAGGTACAAAGCACCACAGACCTGAGTAGTAAACACGGGGCTCCTTCGAGGAGTGGAGCATGGTTTCTCCCTCCAGGGGCTCATTTTTGCATAGGGAGATAAGGTATTGGCCTGGTAACTGGGGGCAAAATAGCTAAGTGGCAGCAATGCAAGAGCCAATGGGAAGGTTCTGAAGAGCACAGGACTGTCCAGGGGAGAAGAAAGCAGCCACTTCGGCTTGAGAGAGGAGGGAGAGCATTATGGGAGAAACAGTATTCAAGCCAGGCAAATATGGAAGACATAGTAAAATAAGGGTAAATGGAAAACACAGTGCTTTACCTATGCAAGCACTTAATGAAGAAATAAATCAAAAGATCAGAACACGTAATCCACAGGGACACGATCATGTGAGCGACTGCGGAGGCGGAACGCTGAATCCTGTCAGGCAGAAGATGGGCTCTGTGGGGGTATGATGGGAAGGAGGCTGGGGAGGGAGGTAAAGATCAGACGGTAGGAGGTGGGGAATACTTCTTCCCAGGGGCAGCAGGAAAACAGAAGGTTCTGGAAGAGAGCATAAAACAATCTAAGAGCTCTGGGCAGAATATGAGAAGAAAAATAACAGTTCTGTGTCCTACAATTTAGAAATTAATCATACACTGGGGAAATTTTGTCTAAAAGGAGAACTGCTTCCTCTCATTTTCTTTATAAAAAAAAGTCTACATCACTCACCATAAAAGAAGTACAAATAATGCTGTCTACATAATACTGGAAGGAACTTGTCCCCAAAGATCTTCCCTTTGTATAAATCATGCCACCACAATTGATGCTTCAATAAAAATGAATATTTATGAAATGTAAAATGACTTGGATTAACTTATTCCAATCTCACCCTCTAAATTTAGTTTTTTTAAATCACGCCAAAATGTAGATCTTGATTACAAAAGCAAGTTGGGGGGGGGTTATACTTGACAAGAAAAAGAGCTAATTTTTTAAAAATTGAAGTATGACAGAAGATGCCAGAAAGGTGGTCAATTAGTCTAAAAACAGCAGAGAAATAGTCTTTGACATAGTTAGTTAATTTGATAATGCAACCACATTAGATGAGTCAAGTTATTTAAAACAACACCAAGTATAAAGTCTATGCATCCCACCATCCTTATCCCAGGCACAGCCCACACGGCAGCCTTTCAAAGTCTCCTTATGCATATGGATTAGCATCTTGCTCCTCATTCACACAGAAGTTAGCACTACCTATGCTGATCTAACCTGCCTTTCTAGTGACTGTTTCTGAGGAACCTCTCCATATCTGGTCCTACAGATGCCCTACTTTTACTTCTGCCTGCTCCAGCATGAGACAGAACCATCACTCATACAACCAGCCCTATTGGCGGACACATGGCTGTTGCCAGTCTCTGGCCACTGCAGACAATGTGCAAACAATGTGCAAGTAAAAAACCTGCTACAGTCGTCATTTGTCGCATGTGCAAATGAATCTGGGAGGCAAATTCCCAGAAATGCATTCCAGAATCCAAAGGTATATATGCATTTAAGTTTTTGTTAGACACTGCCAAGTTGCCTTCCGTAAGAGTGGAACCAGCTAGACTCTCGCCAGCAACACACAAGAGTGCATGCTTCCCTCAGAACTTAGCAACAGAATGGCTCATCAAAGTTCTGGATTTCTGCCAGTCTGAAAAATGAAAACTGGTATTTGCAACTCCCTAATGTAGTGAATTTCAGCATCTTTTACATGTGTAAGAGCCAACTCTACTTCTCTGGGGGTAAACTGTTTAAAACCTCTGCCTGTATTTGTAATGGCTGCTGGTGTTTTTCTTACTAATTTCTAGAAGCTTCTCCTGTATTGGGGGACCAGTCCTTTCCCTTTTGGTACATGTTGCACAAGGCACCCAGGCTTACTTTGGATTTTGCTTATGTGATTTTTGTCACACAAACGTCTCATGTGATCTAATTCATCAATCTTTACATCTTTAGGTTTTCACGTTGTAGGTACAAAGGCCTCCCTCACACTAAGCTTATAGAAGAATTCTCCTTTTCTCATACTTTTGGCTTCACTTCTTTGTACTTAACTAAATGGAATGGGCATGATACACACTGATAATCCCAGCACGCAGGAGGCTGATGCAGGAAGGCTGCTGAGAGTTCAAAGCCTGCTGGAGTTACGTAGTAAGTTCAAGGCCAACCTGGAGTACACAACAAAACTCTGTCTCAAAAAAATTATATAAATAAATAAACAAATGGATAAGGCAGCAACTCAACAGCCCACTACTTACTTTCTGTGTGACCTTGGATAAGGTGCCGAACCTCCCTGGCTTGTTTTCACATCCAGAGTAGAGGTGATAATGGTTAATGCTCCATTAGGTTATTGGTTATTATGAAGATTAAATGTGTGGTTATAGTTTATGACAGAGCCTGGTGTATACTACTACTATCACCATACCCCTGTTTGAAATTTAACTTGGTTTAAGGTATGAAGTATAGAGCCAACATTATTTTATCCCCGTCTCCCTCATTGTCCCAACATCATATGCTGAAGGTCCCATTGCTTCCCCCAGAAATCTGAGATACCACTTTTACCATTGATATTCCCATATGTATTTCAGAACTCCTTATTTTTTCCCCTTCTTTTCTACATCTCTAATTGCCTTATTAGCCTGACACACTGGCCAGTACTACAATACAACATAAGTAATAACCAATTACCCAAGTCAGTCTACTCATGTCTTCATCCACTCCTGGTAGCCCAGGAGAAATGGAACAATAAACAGATTTGAAGGTTTGAATCTTCTTGCAAAATGGAAATCTAATACTAAGCTGCAGCTGGTAAAACGGTAGTTGGTTGTTTTTTCTAGAATGCAAAGAAGGCAGGATTAAAGCTAAGATGATAACCCTTAGCACCAAAAGCATTAGGTAACAGTACACCCAATGCTGAACAGATAGGCCTTGTCATCCAAAAGGTGACAATTGGGCACAGAGCTTTTGAGAGAACTGGGTACAGATAACAACAGATGCAGGCGATACAGAGAAGTGAGGAGGGTGGAGAGGAGAAGAGGGCAGCTTTCCAAACCACAAAGATCATAATTCTCAAGGTTATGGTCACAAAACTCATGAGAGAACAATGCACAGAGTTGCTGAAACCAAAGGAAGCCTGAAGGACCTTTCTGGCTGCACGTGCTCAGATCCTGAGCTTTGACAAGTCCAACTATTGTGTAAACACTAAAAAGAAATTGCTGGCTTTCTCCTATATTGTGTATTAAATCTTTCACCAAAAGTGTCATCTATATACTGAGAAACTGCTTGGTAAGACTTTGGTTAGGATAAAGGTCAACTAAAGTTAGGTTGATCTTCAACTAGTTTGAAAATCTGATCAAGAGTCCAAATTCTAGCCCCGTGTGGTGGCACACACTTTTAATCCCAGCTCTCAGGAGGCAGAGGGAGGTGGATCTCTGTGAGGTCCAGGCCAGCCTGGTCTACATAGTGAGTTCAAGGCCTTCTGTGGCTACAGGGAGATCCTGTCTCAAAAAGACCAAAAAAGAGCCCAGATTCTTTGTCTTTGTGGCATCTGAGGGACTTATCGAAGAGATTGTAGTATGCAAAACAGATTAGAACAATCCAAGGAAGTGCAGCATTCAGAAAGCATTGCCTTTAAAAGTTCATTTATGAATCTTAGCCCCTAAAGGAGAAGTTTTAAGATAAATGTATAAAGTTTAAATAAGCTGGTTATATAGCATTTTTAAAAAATATTTTATTTACTATTTTTATGTGTATGAGTGTTTGGCTTGCATGGATGTAAGTGTACCCAAGTCGTGCAGCCCACGGAGGTCAGAAGAAGGCATCAGATTCCCTTGGAACTGAAGTTACAGATGGTTGTTAGCTGCCATGTAGGTGCTGAAAATCAAACCAGGGTCCTCTGCAAGAGCAGCCAGTGCTTTTAACCACTGAGCCATCTCTCCAGCACCATAGATTTTTTTTTAGGTTATTAGAATTTATTTTATTTTATTTATTTATTTTTAGCCTTCATACCCATGAATTTGAGTCAAAAATAAACAAACTTTGGAGGCTGAGGATGACTGGATGAAATGATGGGAAGGACTGAGGGAACAAAAACTGCTGATCCAGTAAATGAGACAAAGCAAAAAAGACCACACCATTCACACCATTCCCAAACTGCCTCAGACCCCAAACACCTCTAGCTATTTTACATTCATGCTGAGTATTCTGTGATGGAACAAAGGCTCAAAATGACTACCACCTACTCACAATATTCTTTAAGGGTAAGAAAAAGCAGAATCTTAGGAAATCTTTTAATACAGAGTTTCTTTGATATTGTCATAGGTTAAAGCTTAACACCACTTAAAGCTCCAACAGCTCTGTCAGGGATGTGCTAACTACAGCAGGCTCAGAACCACCTGGAGGCCTTGTTTCAAAGACAGACTGTTGGCCTCCTCTTCAGTCTCTGATTCAGTAGCCAGAGCTTAGAAGCCCCCCTACCACAGTGCTTGGGGTTGTGGTGGGGAGGTCACACTTTGCAAAGTACCACGCAAGGTAACACAAGTACGTGACTGGGTATTCTTCATCAGAATTGCCTAGGAGTAGAGGTATTCCAGATTTCAGATATTTTTCAGATTTTGGAAAATCACGAGACAACTTTGGCATAAGACTCAAATCTAAACATGAATCATTTATGTCCCATGTGCATACCAAATACACAGCCCATGGATGACTTTATACAATATGTTTTAAAGCAACTGTGTGTTGACTGTGATTGGTTGCATGAGGGCAGGCTTGGTATTTAGCATATCAGTTTCAGATCTCACTCAACGCGTTTTGGATCTGGTAGCATTTCGGATGTCAGGTACTGGTAGCCCTGTACTGTCCGCTACAGAAACCCAAGACAGCCTTTGAAGGGTCTAAATAGCAAGTTCAAATTCCAAACAACATCCAGGCACAAGGATCACTTCCCTAGTATTTCCTTTTTATCCCATTTCCCAAAAGTTATTAGAAGAAGAATGTCTGGGAAGTTTAAAAGGCCTCCACAATGAGACTCCCATCACTCAGGCAGCCAGAAGGGAAGGGCACAGGACAAGGGGCAGCCCCTGCCAAGGGGGCAATTCTCGCAACCGGCTCTGTGGCCTAAAGTCCAATTTCAAAACCTAAGTCTCCATCATTAGGTGTGGTTCCGTCACTTCCTGGGACTACGGGCAGGACTGCAAGGCTGCAGGTGGCCTAGGTGCCAAGGAGCCCGAGTGAGGGCAACCCTCGGCGAGGAGGGTCCTCGCAGAGGACGTAGGCTCCCGAGGCCTGCACGCCAGGTGAGTCCTGCCCACACTTCATATTCTTTGGGAGTCCTGTTTTGTCTTAGAAGATGCAAACAAAGAGAAGAACGCAGGCTGCACACTGGCGCTGCAGAGATCTCGGCCCGGCGTCTCTCCGCGCACGCGCAGACCCCACCCGCGACCCGCTAGGCGCCCGCGGGGCCTTCTTCCGGGTGGCGACAGAGGACGCAGTGCGCACGCTCCGCGCGCGTGCGCAGCGTCCGCCTTGCCTAGCTCCTTACCTGCCACGGGGATCGGCTCCGGGCGGCCGGGCAAGGCGTCTTGGACGCTGACGATCTTGACGGAGTCGCCCATGCTCGCGACCGGGCTGCGACCGTAGAGGAGCTGGCGGGCCCGTCTGGCGGCGGAGAGCATGGGTGGGGCGGACGGGCGGTGCTAAGGCCGCGGCGGGGCGTGTCCTGGGACCGGTCGTGTAAGCTCGCCGCACCGACTACGAGAAGCGGCAGCGGCCAAAACACAGTCCCGGCCAGTCTGGAGGGCGGGGTGTTGACCTTCTGGTCCTTCCTCCATCTCCTTAGCAGGTGCACGTTATACCACCCAAGTTTGCCCCGCGGGGTTTCTAGCGTGTTACCAGTGTTCAGTCAGCCACAAAAAGGAAAAAGCAAGTCCATGTGTATCAAAAGGCTGTAAGAAGAAATGCAAGCTAAGCTAATAGATGCACACACTCGGATGACTAGGAAACATGTCTTTCTCTTGGCGCCATTAAATGACAAGTCACATTGATCCAAAGTGAATCCAGAAACACAAGGATGATGTATTCAACGTGACTACGTAGAGATGTTTACCCGAGTGCAAGCATCTGTAAAACACATTTAACAGTCCAGGCACAAATACAGTTAGCACAGTTTAGGAGAAGTTAGTGGTGCTGTTGGGTCAGTCTTATTTCTGAAGTCTTCCTGGGGCGAATTTCCAACCTAACTGAAGGTGGCTGGAACCAGATGAGTGACTTGAGAGTTCCCTCTGAATTTTTGGTTTTTCCACAAACACTGCCAAAATGGGCGGACAGTGTCACATGAAGGAACTTGGAATTAGCACCCACAAGGATGAGACGCTTTGAACCTAAGCTCCCTGCCTGGGTTTAGTTTCCAGTTTGTGTTCGTGTGGGGCTGTAATACAAGGACAGAAGGATTAGCCTAGTGTGTAGAATGTTGCCAAACATACAACATTAAACAGATTAAGACGTTTATCTTGTAATGTAGATTTCCCACGGGCCAAATTGTGTCTCAGTTTTTGCTTCTGATTTGTTTTTGCTGTGAAATTATACCAAGCAGGCTCTACAAGCACATTCCTGAAAATACCCCCTAGGTGTCCCTTTCAGGATTGTGAGGTCCTGGTCACTGTTAAGCATTTGAAGAAAAAGAAAATCTGTCAAAAGCAGTATTTTATATTTCTTCCAAGTTACTGCCTTTCAAGACCTACTTTTTTCTGTTTTGTGGTTGATTGAACATTGGTAACATGCTAGAAATGCTGTGTAACAGAACGGAAGAATTTTGTAATGTTAAGGGGGAACTTCTTATGCAATGTTAAGTAAAAAGCACCTCAGAACCACAGTCCATAAATACACAGTATGTAAGATACATAAAAAATGCGTGCACTTCCACTGACCTGCTGAAGAAAAATGGGAGAAAGTTAAAGCAGTGTTTGCAGTCTTGCTGTTCGGAGTGCTGAAATTCTAGTTTTCTTAAAACTGTGTGCGTGTGCGTGTGTGTGTGTGCGTGTGTGTGTGTGTAAGTCAGATGGCAGCTGAAGAAAGTTGATTCTCTCCTCCTACCATATGGCCCCAAGGATTCAACTCAGGTGGTCACTTTGGAGACAGGCATCTTTCCCAGCAGAGCCATCTCACCAGTTTTACTTTAGACATTTTAAAATGTTCTATGTGCATTGTTAAAATGATCTCAAGGATACCAGTGGCTGTGGTACATTCCTAAGAATAAAAACAAACACTTTTAAGGTTAAAAAACATACCTCAGGTTCTTCCAAAGCTGCTTTTATACAGTGGATTTCTAAGCTCTTTACCAGAATAGCTGCATTAGCTGAGTTTGGGTTTTGAGGAGAGAAACACTGATGCGGTTTTCACTCCTGGGCCTCACTTTCCTCAGACCTCCACTCACTGCCTTCTGAGCATCTCTGCGCTGGGATTCCCCTCCTCCACCCTCAGGTACCAGCAGGCAACACTAATTTGAATTGTTATTTCTGTGTAGTCTGATTTTTCTACAAACTGTGACAATTTGTATCATTTTGGACACAATCTGCACATTCTCAATATAACCAAGAAACCTAAAATACAACAGTTTAAAGAAAATAGATTATTTCTCATAGGTGTATCAACCTAGAAGAAAACAGTCTGAGCACTATCATGACTTCTCTTCCATAGTTTTCCATACATGATCAGCCCACATTAAATGTTGAGTGTTTATATATTGAACTTAGTTCTACCAAACCCTGGGTTAACAGAGTTTCTTTTTATTCTTCAAGAAAGGCTCTTAGATGACTCAGCAGTTAGGAGCACTTGCTGCTCTTGTAGAGGACCTGAGTTTGGTTACCAGCACCCAGGTCAGGAGGCTCACAACTACCTGTAACTCCAGCTCCAGGGGACCTGACTCCCTCTTGGCATACACTCATAGACATACAGGTACATAAAAATACAAATAAATGTAAATAAATCTTTAAAAAGAAGAAGAATGTCTCTTAATTGGGTGTGGTACTTGTGCCTGTAATCCCAGCATATGGGAGGCTGAGACGAGACGATTGTTGCAAGTTTAAGTCATCTTGAACCACATGCTAAGTACATCTGGACTACATACCAAGACCCTGCCTCAAAAAATAAGAAAGGAAGAAAAAAGAGAAGGGAAAGGGAGGAGGAAAGAGAATATCCCAGCCTTATCTAAAAATACTTAATGTTCAAAACAAGTCTTGCATTCTAGAAGTAATTCAGAGACTCAAGGACTTAGCGCATAACTTACCCTGCTTTGTATTATCAACTATCTGAAAAGTTGTACAAGTTATTGTGGACATTTAAAATACATCCACCAAGCCCCTGTGATTCTAAAGCTTCTGAAGCTGGCATTTATGGGCAATGATTACAGGCAGGCATCCTATTCACTGAGACTCCAATTTTTGACCTACTTATCTCCAAAGACCCCACCTCCAGCTACCATCACATTGGAGGGTAATACTTCAAGTATCTGAGAAACACAAATATTCAGTTGATCACAGAGACTACCATGGTATAGCAAGTAATCCATTTAGTGAACTGGACAATCATACTTTTTAATGACGTGGCGTAGACCTGACTAGAAGACAACAGTTGGGGCTGGAGAGATGGCTCAGCAGTTAAGAGCACTGGCTGTTCTTGCAGAAGACCAGGGTTCAAATCATAGCACCCCCATGGTAGCTAACAGCCATCTGTAACTCCAGTTCCAAGGGATTTGACGCCCTCTTCTGCCCTCTGCAGGCACTGCATGACATGCGTGCACTTACACACATGCAGGCATAACACTCATACACATAAAATTATAATAAAAAATATAGCCATTCACGGGGCTGGAGAGATGGCTCAGCGGGTAAGAACATTGGTTGTTCTTGCAGAAGACCCAGGTTCGTATCCCAGCACCCACATGGCAGCTAACAACTGTCTGTAACTCCAGTCCCAGGGAACCTGACAGCCTCTTCTGACCTCTGCGGGCATTGCACAACACGGGTGCACTTACCTACATACAGGTAATACACACATACACATAAAATATAAAAAATAAATATTTTGAAAAGTTAAAAAGATAACCATTCATTCATAAGCAAGAAGAGTAAACATAACTGGGAAATTCTTGTTCTGTTACATGGATAGATTGGGGGTTGGTTCTGTACATAGACAGGAAACAAATTTCTTGATGAATTTCTGGTCAATAAAAAAAGGTGCGAAGCCAGAGTCTAGAGAGACTATAAGCATCTTAGAAAAGCATGTTTGACGAGGCATGTAGTGTGGCATGAGAGGAGTGCAGAGGCTCTGGACAAGGCAGGGCCAGTAGAAGTGCAAACACTATGCTACAGGCAGGGCTATCAGTGGGCCTGAGAGCGGCCTCACAAGATGCTGCCCAGCTGCGTGGTGTGGAAAAGCAGGAGCGCACTACAGACCTTCAGGGGTTCAGTGATGTGGAAAGACTGAAAAGAACCACAAAACCAGTATTCCCATTAAACCTGTATTTGGGACAAGGAGACCCAGTATGAAGACTGTGACCAAGTTCAACAACTATGACCCATCTTCAGAGGCAGAAGGCAGCATGACAGCTGCCTTCTATGCAGACGGAGACCATGCAGGATCCTGGGGGGCAGGTGTCCAAGTCATATCAGTGGAGATACAGAGAGGACAGGGGCAAGGCTGGGACACACCTGGAGGGGGTCCATGAGGCTAGGGGCTTCTACCTAAATGCCATTCGGAAAAGAAAAAGGGGTAGGGAAAACCCTAGAGAGAACCTTCAAAAGACCAAAGAGGCTACTTTAAGCTGGGAGACACCAACGGAGTCGCTTCCCCTTGGAAAGTGCAGGTGCTTTCCTCTGTTAGTATCAAGAGCCAAGGAGCATCATGACAGGGGTCTCAACCACTAATCTTCATCATGAGATTAAATTGTATTCTAATCAGATCACAACTGAGACCTTTCTGTACCTCAGTGCCAGTTTATCTACTTTTCACAACCCTCTATGCAGAAGTGCTGTTTTTTGAGACAGGGTCCCACTATGTAGCCCTGACTGGCTATCAAGAGCCAAGGAGCATCATGACAGGGGTCTCAACCACTAATCTTCATCATGAGATTAAATTGTATTCTAATCAGATCACAACTGAGACCTTTCTGTACCTCAGTGCCAGTTTATCTACTTTTCACAACCCTCTATGCAGAAGTGCTGTTTTTTGAGACAGGGTCCCACTATGTAGCCCTGACTGGCTGAAACTTGCAACGTAGACCTTGCTGGCCTGCACCTCACAAAGATCTACCTACCTCTGCCTCCCAAGTGCTGGGAGGTACCAATGGAATCATGCACATGAAAGAATCAGGTCTTCTCACACCCAGACAGCCACCGCACTACATGAGACAGCCCAGAGGCAGGGGATTCAGAGCACAGTCCTAGACAAAGGGCTGGTGGGTATAGAAAGGAAAGATGGAGCCCATTGGCATGAGAGTTGCTGGGGGTGGGGGTGGCATGCACACATCAGAACTGAAGGCAGGAATGACAGCAACGTGGAGGAGGAACGTAAGAGCCAACCTCATCTCTGCTCGTTACTAAACCATAATTGCAGCAAGTGTACCCTGGCACACTCCAACGGAGATAAGGTTTCACTTACCTAGGTAGAGAGACACCCTTATAAATGAATAAATAAAAAGCTTAAGAG
>NW_008333388.1:1783407-1787497 GCF_000622305.1 Nannospalax galili
TACATTCTGACCTCTTTAGATAATAGAATTACCTAATCAAAGTCTGACTCCTATAATGTTGCCTTTATGGATCTTTTTACAATTGATTTTGCCCTAAAATTATTTGGATATTGTATTAGTTACTTTTCTGTTGCTGTGGTAAAATACCATGACCAGGGCAATTTATAAAAGGAAGAGTTTACTTGGCTTAAGGTTCCAGAGGGATTAGAGTCTGTCACTGCAGGAAGGCATGGAGCCAGAGGTGGCTGGAGCAGAAAACCAAGCAATCACATCTCCAAGCAGACAGCGAGAAACTGGAAATCTCTAAAGGCTTAACTCTCAAAGCCTACCACCAGTGACATGCTTCCTCCAGCAAGGCCACGCCTCTTAAAACCTCCTAAAACAGTGCCACTCCCTGGAGACAAAATTTCCAAATACTTGGAGCCTATGGGGGACATTCTCATTCAAACCACCACAGTTATGTATCATATATTTTGTTTTGTTTTGAGCAAGGTCCCACTATGTAGCCCTGACTGGCTGAAACTTGCAACGTAGACCTTGCTGGCCTGCACCTCACAAAGATCTACCTACCTCTGCCTCCCAAGTGCTGGGAGGTACCAATGGAATCATGCACATGAAAGAATCAGGTCTTCTCACACCCAGACAGCCACCGCACTACATGAGACAGCCCAGAGGCAGGGGATTCAGAGCACAGTCCTAGACAAAGGGCTGGTGGGTATAGAAAGGAAAGATGGAGCCCATTGGCATGAGAGTTGCTGGGGGTGGGGGTGGCATGCACACATCAGAACTGAAGGCAGGAATGACAGCAACGTGGAGGAGGAACGTAAGAGCCAACCTCATCTCTGCTCGTTACTAAACCATAATTGCAGCAAGTGTACCCTGGCACACTCCAACGGAGATAAGGTTTCACTTACCTAGGTAGAGAGACACCCTTATAAATGAATAAATAAAAAGCTTAAGAGACCCTTTACATTTGCATACTTACAACCAAGTGACTTTCTATGTGGTCTGTCTGCAGAAGATACAAAGCTGTCTGAAGCATTTAATTAATAGCATGGATTATTTCACTGAATTTTAAGAGGAAGCTGGAAATAAGAATAGCCTTCATTACTAAATGCTAAACACCTATTCGCTCTCTGCGCATTATTTCTAACCCTTGCTCCAACCCATTTTTCAAAGTTTTATAAATAAAGGAACAGCCTCAGAGAGGTGCCCAGACAAACAGCTACTAAGATGAAGAACCCGGATTCAAATCTGAGCTTTCCTAAATCCCAAGTTCAAGATCACAGCTTTCCAAGAAACAAATTGGATGGAGCTCTCTCTTATAAATTCCTGTGCTCTTAAACACATGCTTTGAAGTCTAGATCTGGGTAGAAAACAGAATGAATCATTTGGGCAAAAGGTACAACTCCCCAGAAGGGTCCTTCCTAAGAGAAATCAGGCGTCTCCCACTACCCTTCCTCCTCCTGTTTGGTTAGTAATAGAGCTACCAGGTTGTAACTGGGCTCATGCCTCCAGTGACACAGGGTGGCCATTTGGCTAGATGACCATCCATAGATAGAGCAATTCTGTGTGCAGTTCCAAGGTCATGACCTTAGAAGCAAGGAGCACACTTCCCTTCTAACCTATCTCCTTTCCTGCTGGTTGACTCATGATTTGAGAGAACCAGAACTCAGAAACAACTGCAGTCTATGAGATGGGAAAGACATTTTGTAAAGAGCAGAGTGACTGGATAGAAAGAGGAAAGGTCCCCAACATCAGGAGAGCTATCACTTCACCCCTAGACTGCTCATGCATGGACTAATACCTTAGCACTGTAGACTGAATATCTGTGTTCCCCAAAAGTTTGTATGTGGAAATCCTAGCTCTCGGTGTGAGGTGTGGCTATGGGGAGGTAAATAGGTCATGAGGATGAAGCCTTCATGAATAGGATCAGTACCCTTATGAAGGAAGCCCTGGAGATCTCCATTGCCCTTTCTACCATATAAAGCCACAGCAAGAAGACAGCCATCAATGCCAGGCATAGTGGTGCGCACTTTAGTCCCAGTGCTCGGGAGGCAGAGGCAAATAGATCTCTGTGAGATCGAAGCTAGCCTGGTCTACATAGCAAGTGCCAGGCCAGCTGGGGCTACAGGGAGACACTGTCTCAAAAAGAAGATAAGAAGGAAGGAAGAGGAAGAAGAGAAGGAAGAGGAGGAGAAGGAGGAGGAGGAGGAGGAGGAGGAGGACGAGGAGGACGAGGAAGAGGAGATGATACTCATCTGTGGACTAATAAGTGAACCATCAGCAGATACAAACCTGCCAACACCTTGACCTTGGATTTACAAGCCTCCAAAACTGTGAGAAATAAATTTCTGTTGCTTATAAACTGGCCAGTCCATAGTATTCTGTTACAGCAGCCCATGCAGACTAAGAGAAATGAGCTACTTTTTTTAACTAAATAAAAACTGTTTTGTTTATGCAACTGTGGTTTTGACTGGTTCCATGGTTCTCAGACTCTAGCCTGCATCCAAATCACACAGGGGCCTCGTTGCAGCATAGATTGCTGGGTCCCAGCCCAGAGTTTCTGACTTAGCAGTTTTGGGAAGGCCAGAAAGAGAATTTCTATCACACTCCCAGGAGCTGCTGCTGTGGCTGGGGAGTCCATATAACAAATTATGAGAAATATCATTCTAGCTGAACCCACGTCCAGTCTCCTAGTCTTTCAAAAATTCACCTCCAGAGCCCCCAGAATAGGACAGTGGTTCCCAAAGGCCATCACTCATTCCAGCTTACACACTGCATCTAGAAGAAAAATGTAACAGTTTTACTTAAGCATTCATTTATGACTATAAAGAGATTTGGAACATACCAGAAAACCTGTAAAGAACTAGAAAATACTATATCACCATCCTTCTGTGGCCCACCTCTCCATTGATACCAAGATACACAGACGCCCAAGTCCCTTACTAAGATAGCACAGTGTTAGCATATGACTGCACACTTCTCCCTGGGTACTTTGAGTGATCTCTGGCTGACTTATACTGCCTAGCATAACCCAAATGCTACATAAATAGGTGTTATGATGTATTGCTTAGGGAGTGATGGAAAGGGGGAAAGCCTGTTTGTGTTGAGCAGAGACATGTTATTATTTTTCCCAAACATTCTCAATCTGAGCTTGGTTGAATCTACCGACACACATATGGTGGGGTGGGGGGGTGGAGGGAGGGGACAACAGATATTCAGTAGCTTTGGGGGGCTGGAGAGATGACTCAGGTTAAGAGCACTCGTGCTCTTGCAAAGGACCAGAGCTTGATTCCCAGCACCTATGTCACGTACTTCATAACTACATGTAACTCCACCTCCAGAGGATCCAGTACCTTCTTCTGGCCTCCATGGGCAACTGCCCTCATGAGAGAGAAGAGAGAGAGGAGAGAGAGAGAGAGAGAGAGAGAGAGAGAGAGAGAGACTTTTTAAGAAAATGATGTGACGAGACTTTTTAATTAATCTTAAACGTTGTGTTCAAAAGAAGGAGGATAGGAGGGAGTGTGGGGAGAGGAAGAGGGTTTTCAGGAGTTCTCTGTGTGTCTGTCTGTTGCACTAATGCCCTCTGCTCTACTCTCCGTCTGTCTCCAAGATAGCACCCAGCACTGCAGACTTCTATCCACATCCTTGTGCAGACACCACCACCACCACGCTGAATAGACAGGGTCTGCGGGACCGGGAAACCTTTGCACACGTGCTAGGGTATGACTTCTTCAACGACTAGACTCAAGCTGTGCTTTCCCTCTGGCTCCCTTGAATCATTGGCTCTGGGTGGGGGAGCCAGCTGCCATGTTGTGAGGCTGCTCAAGAGCCCTTCCGAGAAGCCCGTGTGGTGAGATGTGGACTCATTCTGCCAACAGCCACAAGAGTGCGCCATCTTGGAAGTGGCTCTTCCAAGCCCAGTCTAGCCTTAGACTGTAACCCCTGCCCCCATCATGAATGGGCCCGCCCTAAAGATCTCAAGCCAGAAATGCCCCTTCAAACCACTCCTAAGCTCCTGAGCCACAGAATCTGTCAGATGAGAATGCTTTATTGTTGTAACCCAATACATTTAGGAGAATTTTTT
>NW_008333388.1:1788234-1801787 GCF_000622305.1 Nannospalax galili
GCCCGCATGAGAGAGAGGAGAGAGAGGAGAGAGAGAGAGAGAGAGAGAGAGAGAGAGAGAGACTTTTTAAGAAAAATAAACAGGTCCTGGGGCTGGAGAGATGGCTCAGCAGTTAAGAGCACTGACTGTTCTTACAGAAGACTGGGGTTCAAACCCCAGCCCCCACATGGCAGCTAACAACTATGCATAACAGGGACCCAACACTATGCATGAGGCATAACACTCATACACACAAAATAAAAATAAAAACAGCTCTTGATCTTCTGATGGCATCTACTGGATCCTCAAAATCTAGAATTCAGAAACTGGATCATTTACAATTTTGTAGTGATCCATCATTTTCAAGAATTAAATCTTGAAATTTCCAAGCCCTCTTAAATGGGTTGGAAAATATGTGTTTGTTATGTGTTCAATTAAGTGCTTGTATTCAGTGCTCCTCTTCCTAAACCGAGCACATTACTGAATCAGGACCAGAGCTGCAGAAAGGGTGGATCACACAGAGAAACAGCAAAGTTGCTGGGGATGGAAGATGAAAACTCTGAAAGCGAACTTGATGACTAACCTTGACTGCTGACTTGATTGGATCTAGAGTCAATTGAATGGGTCTGTGGAGGTATTTCCTGGATGGCTTGACTGAAGCAGGGAAGACCCTCTCCCAGAGAAGGCAGCTCCTTCCTGGGGTGCTCAGACATGAAGAGATCAGGGAGAAAAGCAATGTTGCCTGTGTGCCTTCTGTTCTTGCTGGTGAGCCCATCAATTCTGTTGCTGCTGCTGTTGCTGCCACCGTCCTTCACTGCCCTCAGTAGCCAGTTTCTTCTTGGCCTGAAGATCTGCAGTTCCCCAGGAATCTCCCAGACCTTCAGCAGTAGATTGGGGCAGCCGAGGCACTCAGCCTCATGGACTGAGCATCTACCAGGTCCTCAGCCTCACCAGCATGCACACAGTCATTGTTGAACTCCCAGCGGGTCACGTAAGCCACTCTAATGAATCTCCTTTGTGATGTATATTCACTCTATCAGTACTTTTCTCTAGAGAACCCTGACTAATACAGGAACTTTGAGGTTCAAAGAGGCAGATGATGCAGGTGGTGACAAGCTGGGTATTTCAAAGTCAGAAAGCATACAGCAAGCTGTATGAGACCACACCAGGAAATTTACATGTGTGTAACTCTCACTTTCCTGAACCCAGGGCCTATCCAATGAAAGGCAGCTCTGCCTTTTCTCTGCCTCTTCCAGGGTCCCTGGAACTCATAAGCTTGCCTCAGCTGTCACTGAACTCTCCTCACCCAGCATCACCAGCACAGATGCCGCAGTCCACCACCACCATCAGAATATCAGACACTGCTGATCAATGCTGCTGTTACAGCCAGGGGCTCAGAGCTTCTCTGGCTTTAATTAGCCTCCCTCTGGGTAACCCAGTGTCCTCCCTCAATGATTCCCCTAAAGAGGGACTCAGGATCAGGGAACAATCCAAGGAGTGTTGGGCCCAGCACGGATGCTGACATGTGGGAGGCAGTGAGCACCTGATAACTGTTTGTTTTCCACTTCTTTCACTACCCCAGCTGTGTGTGTTGGGCCCTGCCACCCAGTGGGTGCCCTGCTGCCCTTGAGATGGACAGCCTTTGACAACCCTCTCTCCTCTCTATAAAGCATGACTCCTAAGTCTCCCTCCCACTCCAAGTTAGTCTAGGTCCCCCATCCCCATGATCTCATGTCTCCATGAACCTTTCCTTCGGTGCTCCTGAAGGTATAATTGAGGATTATAACAATGGCAGTAAAATCAGAGCCAGTGGTGGTACACTTCTATAACCCCAGCTACCTTGGAGGCCGGCCGAGGTAGGAGGATTGCAAGTTCCAGGCCTGCCTGAACCATAGTGAATTTGAGGCCAGTCTGGGTAGCAGTGAAATCCTGAAAGAGAGGGGGTGGGGTGCTGAGGATTTAGCACAGTGAGAGAGTGCTTAGAAAGTTTAAGGCCCTGTGTTTAATCCCCAGTGTGGCAAAAGAATCAATAATCAATTAATCATTCACTTGGTGTTTGTCTGCTTGAGATTTTCATTGCTGTATTTGCTTTCGTTTGTTTATTTTGAGACAGGGACTCACTAACTAAGCCTGGCTGACCCAGAACTCAGTACAAAGACAGGGCAAACCTTGTATTTGGAATGGCTGTGCACCACCACACCTGGCTTCGTTTGTTGTTGTTGTTGTTTTTCCTATGGTGACAATCAAATAAGTTAATATGGAAAAGTACCTAGAATTGTTCCTCACATGTAAATATTAGAACTGTGATAAACATGCAAGATCATTGGAAATCTTGCTTTTCCAAAGGGCAGCAAGCTCTATGCAGACAAATTATTATGTCTGTGTTTGCTGATTACTACTTCCCAAGTGTCTGCTCCGTCTAGCCAACACTGGCAAATCACTCTGCACCAGCCTCAGCACCTCCTGACCACCAGCACACATCCCTGTCTTCCCCATCACTCCAGGATGCTCAGCTGGTTCGATAAAAATAGGAGACAGGAACAGGAAGATCTTAAGTCCAAGGTGAGCCTGGATTACATAGCTAGACAAGAGAGAGAGAGAGAGAGAGAGAGAGAGAGAGAGAGAGAGAGAGAGAGAGGAGAGAGAAACTCATGTTGTTATGCTCTCATATTAGTATATAAATTAAACTCCTTTACACATGCATACAACCACAGAGATCGTCTCAAAGGATGTGAGATGTTTTTAAAATGTTTTTCTTTTAATTTTTAAATTATTTTTTATTTTATGTGTATGAGTGTTTTGCCTGCATGTATGTAAGAACACCACCTGTGTACAATGCCCATGGAGGTCAAAAGAGGGTGTCGTATCCCCTGGAACTGGAATTACAAATTTTGTGAACCACTACGTGGATGCTGGGAACTGACTCGGGATCCTCTGCAAGAACAGCTAGTGCTTGCCATGCAAACCTGACAACTTGGACTTGATCCCCAGAACCTACAGTAGAGAGAACCAGTTCCTAAAAGCTGTCTTCTGACCTCCATAACACACACGCGCACACACACACACACACACACACACACACACACATCAATAATATTAGTAGTAATAATAAAAACTAGTTTATCAGCATTATCTTTTTCTCTGCTAATTCCTTACTAAAAATGTAGAACAATGAAGCAAGATGACCACAGTAAACATGCCCAGTAGACTGTTTAATGCCTAAAAACTGTGACTACTATTACTGTATTGAGTCTAAAAACAAAGCCCACAGCCCTGGACCACCACTAATACCAATAAAACACACTAACTGAGCAAGCATCAGGTGAATGAAGATCCGTGAGGAGGCCTGGGTGCTTTGGAGTTAACAGGCTCTGTGAACTGTGACAAGTTATTTACTTTACCTTCTTTTTTCTCATCCATGGCACTGGGAGCACAGGACAGAGAAATCACAAGCTCTCTAAACTCACTGAATCCCAGCCTTTTGAAGGTGAAAGAGCAGTTAGTGACCTGTTGGTAGCTGGTGGCTCCCAAGTTCATCACAGTCTAAAAGTGTCTTTGCAAAGTCACCCATTGCATGAGGCTGCCTGGGTCTTTCTGCATAAGATGGTTCTCCCCAGCACCAAGGTTCTTGGGAAGCCATGTGCCAGATAAGCCAGACAGTAAAGGGGGGTAATCTCACTGAAAGTCACTTTAGGCAGACTATTTTTAAAGATTTAGAAGGGAGAAGGAGGAGGAAGAGGAGGAGGAGGAGGAAGAGGAGGAGGGGGAGGAGGAGTTTTTATACATGTGTGTGGGTGCCTATGTCTGAGTGTACGCATGTGTGTGCAGGTGCCCACAGAGGCCAGAAGAGGGAGTCGGATCCCCTAGCACTACAGCTAGGTTGTAAGCTGCCCAAAGTGGGTGCTTGGAACCAAACTAGGGCCCTCCGCAAGAGCAGTAAGCAGTCTTACCTGCTGAGCCATCTCTTCAGCCCCTAGGTAGACTATTTTAAACTTGTTGGGTAACTTACTTATCTAAGTATTATTGATAATTCAACTGACTACCTGTATGTAATTCAATCTGTTAATCATGTCTTTCTAAGGAGCACTTTTTTGCCCCGCAAACACATGTATATCATCCACCTTTTTTTACTTCAGTGTTGTTTTAACAAATACAGTTAGTGTGTGTGTATGTGTGTGTGTGTGTGTGTGTGTGTGTGTGTGTATAAAAGAAAGAGAACAAGGGCTAGAGAGATGGTGCAGCCATTAAAGGTTAAGGCTAACAACAAAAATGTCAAAGAAAGAAAAAAAGCTGGTATGGTAGCTCATATCTATAATTCTAACACTTGAGAAGTTGAGGCAGGAGGATCGCCTTGAGTTCAAGGTCAGCCTGTGGAGCCCAGAATGAGTTTTAGACCAGTCTTAGATACAGTGGGAGATACTGTCTCAAAAATGTGTGTGTGTGTGTGTGTGTGTGTGTGTGTGTGTGTGTGTGTGTAAGAGAAGGCTAACTGACAGGAGCAGAGAGAGGAGAAAGCATAGAAGACTACATCCAAGATGTTAACAACAGTAATCTCTGGATGGTAGACACACAGGTAATTTTCACTTTCTTCATTTTTACAACTATTAATACCATGTATTTTTTTAATTCAAAAAAGATAAGGCAGTTTAGCAGCTCTTTTATTAAATAATTTGAACTCAGCGCACACAATAAGCAGTTAATGAACTCTCTTTACTTTCTAATTACGAAAGTAATCTCATTATTCCAGAAAGATCAGAGTTGAGATGCGCAACAAGAAGTGCCCCCCCGGCCCGTTGCAGTCCCTCCACCCTTACCAAGCCCAGAGGGGTCCTCCAGCTTCCTGTTGTCCTTTGAGACCAAACTTCAGGCCAGTTTGGTCCACTCTCAGAGACTTCACTCATCTCTTCTATGACATCCAAACATTCCCACCCACCCCCTCCCAGTCCAGCATGGATGCAGCTTCCCTCCCTACAGACAGGCAGAGTAAGCAACCCACTTTTCCTTTCTTCCTCCTCCCCCCTCCTCCCCCTCCTCCCCCTCCTGCCCTCCTCCCCTTCCCCCTTTTTTACAGTCAAGCCACGGGCACAGAATCCCTTACAGACCCGGAAGCTGCTGCTTTGTGGAACCGCCCAGGCATGGTGCCTGGACTATCACTAGAGTCCCTGGCTACTAGGAAGCCTATCCCTAGGAAACCTGAACCTGAAAGTGCCCTACATCAGGGCTTTTAAAACTTTTTCCACTTGTGTCTGCTTTTCACCCAAGAAATTTTCACATGACTCCAGATATGTAGATATATAAAATAGTTCTATAAACATTTACTTTATGATAATAAATCATAAAGAAATGTATTTTAAAACAATTCTTTAGTGAACATATAATTTGATCATTAAAGATGAAAGCAAATTTACATACTAATGAGATGCATGTGCTTAATAATTTTTACATAAGGAATTGAATCTTGTCTTAATATTTGATATTACAGATTATAGAGTGTCTTCAACATCTTTCAGACTTGATCAACATTTTCCTTTTTTTGTTTGTTTGTTTGTTTGTTTGCTTGAGATAGGATCACACTATGTAGACCAAGTTGGCCTCAAACTCACAGAGATCCACCTACCTCTGCCTCCCGAGTCCTGGAATTACAGGTGTGTCCATCATGCCCTGCTTAACATTTTAATTTTATAATCATTGGTCCTTAGCACATAAACAAGAGATATAAAGTTGTAGAAGTGTGTTTTAGAGCCTTTTCAGGAATTGTTGGAAATTCTGTCCAAACCTAAGAAAATTAATTGAACAATGTTTCATAAAATTCAAGTCAACAACTCAAACATCAATTTTTCAAATCAAACATTCTAACACAATACAACACAAAAGTTGCACTAATTTGACGCTCCCGTGCTGAGGAATGAAGGTAGGAAAATGTTAAAAGTCTCTTTTCCCTGTAATTAAACCAGTTTCTATGTGAACAGAAAACTATATATACAATAAAAAACGTATACGTGACATACAGACGTTTTCAATATGAGCTAAGATGTTGCAAGCAGTTTGTATGGTGTGATGTGTTGTGAAGTGTGCATCTTGTGTGCTCAGACCACGGCTACCATGAAGCCATGCTATGTAATGTGCGCAAGCGCAGGCTGGTAGAAACACTCATTACCTGCTTCATTTGGAATTCATTTTCAATCATTGGGCATTCAGAAATCTTTTACCATTGACAAACTTTTTTTGCAACTCCTACATGATGAGTTTGTGATTCCCAGTTTAAGAAGACGGGTCCTGGGGCTGGAGAGTTGGCTCAGCAATTAAGAGCACTGGCTGTTCTTGCAGAGGACCTGGGTTCGGTTCCCAGCACCCACATGGTGGTTAACACCTGTCTTTTACTCTAGTTCCATGGGAGCCAACACCCTCTTCTGGCCTCCTCAGGCATTGCAAGCATGGATCCACTTACATACATGCAGACAAAACACTCATACATATAAAATAAAAATTTTATATTATTTTAAATTATTATTATTTGTATTTTATGTGTATGTTTTGCTGCATATATGTAAGTGCATCTGTGTGTACAATACCCATGGAGGCCAGAAGAAGGTGACATATCTCTTGAACTGGAGTTACAGATGGCTGTTAGCCACCATGTGGGTGCTGGGAACTGAACCCAGGTCCTCAGCAAGAGCAGCCAATGCCCTTAACCACTGAGCCATCTCTCCAGCCCCAATTTTTTTTTTTTTTAAAAAAGAAGAAGCTGAGAGTCAAAGTAAATCTAGTTCAACTTCCTTCCAAGGTGCCCCTATTCGGGAGGAATATATGCCCACTCACCAGGTATACCAGGCATACCAGGCTCCTCTATACCCCACCTCCTCCCTCCATTCTCCTTTTCTCTGATAGGAAGATCACAGAGCCAATCTACAGGCATGAGCTGTCAGCAAGCATTTCCCTAGAGAAATCTGATTCTCCGTTCTTGAGGATTTACCCCATATTTGGGCCAAGTCTAATTATGTTATTTTTTTGGAGGCAAGATCGTAGGACCTCTCTCCCAGAAAGACTGTTTGCTCCTGTATGCTGGGGATAAATAGCTAACCTCTCCAGAAACCGAGTGAGCAACTGAACCTCCCCCTCCCCCCATACACACACACACTTGTTTAAAGATCTCTTTTGGGAGGGGGGTAGTATTCTGGAAATTGAACCTAAGGCTTGACATGCTAGGCAACTGCTCTTCTACTGAGTCATATTCCCATTCCTGAAAACATCGTTTGATTGCCGAGTACTTGTTGGCTTTTTACCCAGAGCTTTGTATCATCTTGGCCAGCAACAGGGATACAGGTGAGATTTCTCTCAACATCCAGTTACATATCTATCATAAAAAGTCACAGGAAATAATTAATATTAATAATGAAAGAAAAAAATTCCATACACCAACAGAGGTTATCTCTCTTTCATGAGTGTATATAATTTGTGTTTTTCCATCACACTTTGCAATCTAAAATTTTCCCAGAGCAAATAAGTAAACATTTTATTCAACAAAATAAATTAGTGCAGAGATGAACCGTGGATTAATAAAAAGGAAAAGAAAGTAAACCACCTCAACCAGTTCAGTTTTTTCTTTTAACCACACATCCTGAGTTACCTTGTTAATCTAGATTTTTGTCACATTGCTTTGGGTTTTTTAATACTTTATTTATTATTTTTATGTGTATGCATGTATTGCCTACATGAAGTTAAATGCACCCATGTCATGCGATGCCCACAGAAGACAGAAGAGGCTGTCAGGTCCTCTGGAACTGGAGTTATGGACAGTTGTTAGCTGCCATGTGGGTGCTGGGATTCAAACCCGGGCCTTCTGCAAGAACAGCCAGTGGTCTTAACTGCTGAGCCATTTCTCCAGCCCCCACATTGCTCTATTTATAGTCAGAAGAGAAAGATAAAATTCCTGCTTCAGATTTATCACAGAAAACTTTCTGCCCTTTCAGAAGAAATCAGTGCTTTAAGTAGTTAATTGTCCGGTTGTAATTTACATTTAAAAGTGATCTGGGCTTCTGTTGGGGGAGTTTCTTTTACTCAATTCTTACGGGCTAACAAATATTTTTAAGTTGCTGGCCAATAATTATCAAGCGTGCTCTCAGCATTATGTAAGAGTCTTTTTGGAATTCTTTATAATGCTTCTGCTTTTGTTTGATTTTGCTTGTTGGATTGTTTGTTTGTTTGTTTGTTTGTTTGTTTGGGGGGCTTTTTATTTTTGGTTTGTTTTTAGAGTCAGGGTCTTGCTGTATAGCTCAAGCTGGCTTGTAACTCTCGACACTCCTGCTGTGCCTCCCAAGTGCTGAGATTGCAGGTGCACAACATCATGCCTGGCCTGCTTCAAGTTCTATTCAGAAATTTAAAAAATATCTCTGGGACTAGACCAGGAACACTCTGTTCTAGTTATGATTGCCCACCCGACACATCGGACCAGACTGGAATCACCCAGTCCCTTCAATAAAGCAATCAAAAATGGGAACCTGAAGCACAGGACAGCTGTCTATTCATACCTGATCAGAGATCAAACAAGTTATGACAGCAATAAAAACAAGATCCAAACTTCTCCTCAGAAAAGGCAGGCTAGAATTTGGTATCAGATACACAACCCAAAAAAGAAGGCTGCATGCCAGGTCACAGTGAAAAACACAAATGATATGAAAAACCAGGATAATGCTTGTTCCCACTAAATCCCACAAGTCCTATAGAAGTGTTCTACAATGAGAACTCCCCAGAGAAACCCCAGAACACAAAACCTAAGAGAACAATCACACATGATCAGGGAATTCAAGGACTTTAAAGAACACCAACTACTGAAAGAACTCAAAGAGGACAGGCGTAAACTCCTGACCGAGGCTTGAGAAAATACAAATATAGAGCAACATGCAACGACCAAGACAATTCAGGATACGAAAAGGCCTCATGAAGAGAAATAGTGAAGAAAACTCGAGATGAAGATGGAACTGAAAAACTCAGTAAGCCAATTAGAGAAGACAGGAGACAGTCTCACCAGCAGAATGAAACAATCGGAAAACAGAATATCAAGACATGAAGATAAAGTTGGAGAACGGACTGCTCAAGCAAAGAATATGATTTTTAAAAAAACACAGGAATGGAATGTGTAGGAGCTGTGGGACACCATGAAAAGACCAAATCTATGCATCATAGGCACAGAGTAAGAGGAGACTCTCAGGTAAATGGCACTGACCAGATCGTCAACAGGATTCCAGAAGAAAACTTCCCTAGATTAAGAAAAGACATACCCATTCAGATACAAGAAGCACACAGAACACCAATATCCAGGACCAGAATAGAACTCCCCGTGGTATGTCACAGTAAAAATACTAAAAGTAAACAAAGAGAGGGTACCAGAAGCTGCAGGAGAAAAACAAGCCGCATATGAAGAAAACCTGTCAGAATAACAGCAGGATTTTCAGTGTAAACTTTAAAAGCCAGAAGAGCCTGGAGCAATGCATTTCAAGTTCTAAATGACCACAGATGCCAAATCAGACATCTTTCTCCAGCAAAACTGCCTATCATAGTTAAAAGTGAAAGCAAAACCTTCCACAATAGAAACAGGCTGAGAGAATTCATGTTCACCAAACCAGCCCTACAGAGTACGAAAAGCACTAGACTTTTCACATACCAATAACAAGCAGCCAGAGAGAGAGCATAGAAACACTCCCATTCACAATAGCCTCAAAAAATATCTAGGAATAAACCTAATAAAAGATGTTAAAGATCTCTACAATGAAAATTTTAAATCTTTGAAGAGATTGAAGAAGACACTATTCCAGTCAGAATGGCTAAGATCAAGAAAACAAATAACAATAAATGCTGGTGAGGATGTGGGGGAGATAACCCACATTCACTGTTGGTGGAATTGCAAACTGGTGCAACCATTTTGGAAATCAGTATAGAGAACCCTGAAAAAAAAATATGATCCAGCTATGCTACTCCTGGGTATAAACCCAAAGGGCTCAATATCCTACTTCAGGGATACTTACTGAATCCTTTCACAATAGCTGGGAAATGGAAACAACATAAACGTCCCTCAACCAATGAATGGATCGTGAAAATGTGGTACATTTACATTATGAGGCTCTACTCAGTAGTGAAGAAAAAAGAAATCATAAAACTTGCAGACAGGTCTGCCTCTCACTACTCATCAAAGAAGCTTCTTTTTGCAGCAAATGGAAACTATTACAAAGTTTCACAACCAGTCAAATGCAGAGAACAAGTGACTGTGAGGTGCCCAGCCCTAAGTGACACATCTATAATGCAAGCTCTACACCCAAAGCTCAGGGAACATTTCAGAAGTGGGACCAGAAAGAGTGTAAGAGCCAGAGGGACAGCTGCTGCTTACTGAATGCGTTCTAGACATGATAGGGAAGCCACGCCAGTGAACTCTCCACAGTGTGGTAGTCTAATGAGATCTGCGCGATGGCAAAACCAGTTGACATGCCAGTGGATAGGGGGAATGTCATGGGTTTCACCTCAAGATGAAGAGCTACAGGTAATCCATGAATGCTGAGGGAGAGAGAATCAGTTTTCTCCAGGGACCAGATCCCTGAGAGGCTATTTAATCCTGAATGGACAGCTCTAAATATCAGCAAATGTGAGCACCACTAAATGGACTCAGTATATATATATTTTCAAAGAAATAGGACAAGAAATTGAGAGGGAGTCAGGGGACATGGGAGGAGTTGGTAGGGAACTAAGAGGGATGGAAGTAATACAAAGACAATGCTCATGTATGCAATTCTCCAAAATAAAACAATTGTAAGAAAAATAAAATCTGAGCCAAGAGTAACGGCAAGTCTTTAATCTTAGCACTCCAGAGGCAGAGGCAGGTGGATCTTTGTGAGTTTGAGGCCAGCTAGTCTCCATAGGGAGTCCCAGGCCAGCCAGGGACATATAGAGAGGTCTCATCTCTAAAAAAAAATTTTTTTAATGAGTATGATCTGCTACTGAATATTCCTAAATGGCTTCTTTTATATGTGTTTTAAATAGCAGGCACTGCAGGGACTAGGGAGGTGTCTCAGTGGGTAAAAGCCATTTGCTGTGCAAGCATGAGGACCTGAGTTCAAATCTCCAGGACCTACTTAACAAGCTGGGAGTGCCCCTCCCCCCACACACCAGTGATTCCACACTGTGTGGTGTGGAGAAAGGAGATGGCTGAGGCTTGCTGGCCACCACTCTACTTTCAGGCTCAGTGAGAGACCCTGTCTCAAAGGAATAAGGGAGAAAGAAATAGCACAGGATACCCAGTGTCCTCCCCTGGCACACACACACATGTACAACACACACATGTCCTTGCACCAACAAGTGCACATATACATACACACACATACAACATAGACATGTACTTGCACTAACAAATGCACATATACTTACACACACATACAACATACACATGTCCTTGCACCAACAAATGCACATATACTTACACACACATACAACATACACATGTCCTTGCACCAACAAATGCACATACACATATACACATGTACAACATACACATGTACTTCCACCAAGAAATGCGCATGCACACATACACTCAAAAAAATGAATGTAATTATCTTTAACTAGGCTTATATTTCATTCCTTACTTCCCCAAACGATAAAGAACCATGGGATTATTCCAAAAACTTCATACAGTACCAAATATTCAGGGTAAATAGACAACAGCCATGGAGCATAATCTACCAACGGAGGGTGCTCTCCCAGAAGACTGTGCCACAGGCTTCTTTTTAAATGAATTCACTGACTTTTTCAGCAAATTCAACTCTGGCTTTGATAAGCAAGTACCATGTAAAATGCATCTTGACTTATAAATATTGCAGTTGTTCAGTGTTCTCACTTTGCCTCATTTCTGCTGCCTACAGAGAACAGGTAAACGTTTTCTAGGCCGCAATTTTCTCTCCACCATCTCTTCTTGAAATGGTGACCCACGCTCATGAAGACAAAGAGAAAACAATCTATCTTTGCTTTGCATCTTCCGTACATTTCTCAATGTCTGGCGAGCTGTGCTTTGTGTGCTGTACACGTCCATGAGCTGCTTGGAAGGTTTCATTGAGATTTAAGTACTCACTCAATATTTGTGGAATTCAGCTGAGTCTCTGTGATGACTCTTTAATTCTTAAAACATGAAGACATCAGGAGGCAAAAGGGACAGAGTTTTTCACCTCAAAACCTGTCTAAACCTATTGCTGATGCCAGGTGATAGGAAGGGGCTGTGGTTGATTTTGGGGGGGTGGTTCATTAAAGAATGCCTTTTGATTATTTTCCGGTTGCTGCTTTTTAAAATCCCAGTTTCCTAAGCCGTCTCGGTTGGAAATAAATTCACTTCCTTAAGCCATCTGGTGGTTTCATCTTGCAACTACAGAATCTGCCAGTGGCTTGTCGCAGACTCACCTGACATGCCCAATATTCAAGTTCTGATGTTGCCTCCCCTTGACTCTTACAGGGTGGGTTTTGATGAAGTGGTACCCAAGTGGTGTGCAGATATTAAAAATTCAAGAGAAATCTTTATGATTCTGACCTCAGGGACACTTTAATATCAAGAACAACATAATAAAGGCTATAGATGATGTGATGAGAGAAAACTTATGAATCGATTCTATTATATAATAAAGGCAAGGCTTACTGAGCATTCTTCAATGTAGCAGGAGTGTACCTAGACTTTTGGGTTATAAAAACTAGTCTGAGAACACCTGTGTTCTCAGGAAATATGGGCCAAGTGATAAAAACAGCAGGGTAGGTGTTAGAATAGATGAGCCAAGGTGAAGGTGGGGAAAATCACTAACTAGATCTCTTTACCCCAGACTCACACCTGGGAATGACTTCTGTTTCTTTCCAAGATATGTGACATACTTCAAAATAAAAATTACTTTTTTAGAGGCAGCTTACAAGATGATGGCCTGTGGTATGTTGTACAAAATTATATCTTATCTTCCACGACGCCAAGAATACTCATATATATCTTCCTGTGCTGCTTAACCTCCAAGGTCACAGTGATGACCTTGAACTGGGTCATAACTGGGAACCAGAGACCCTAGGACTAGTAAACAAGCTCCCATGTGCAGACTTGACTTATCCAAACACCGCCTCCTCCCAGCTCTTGGAAGAGGAGGACAGGAAAGGAGAGCCATATCTACTCACCAGGCTGCACATGCACCCACTCAGGCTCTGCCTTCTCCCCTATAGAATGGAGTGTTGTTGCACAAAGAGGGAAGCACTGACCCTGCCTTGGAAGGGCAGAGGAAGCTCCTGAGAGGCTTGAAGTTCCAGCTGAGTGAGGAGAACAGACAGATGTTCATTTGCAGGGTGAGGCCACTGCATTTCAGAGTGATAACAGCAAAGTATACAAAGGTCAGACCCACTGGGTGAGCTGCAGGAGACAGCATTCAAATAGAAGGCAATAGAGCTGCAGCCACGTTATACAGGAACCAGAGTGGGGCAGCACCCTGTACTCCTGGCACCTGGGAGGTGGAGGCAGGCTGACTGGGAGTCTGCGGCCAGTCCGGGATACATAGTGAGATGCTGCCACAGACACA
>NW_008333388.1:1802038-1854530 GCF_000622305.1 Nannospalax galili
GAGACACACACACACACACACACACACACACACACACACACACAAAGATAGGCAGGAGCCCTCCCCAGTGGATGTGTATGACATGTCCAGAGGATGCCCTGCTAGGAATGGCACCACTGGGAAACCTCTCTCTATCTCTCTCTCTCTCTCTCTCTCTCTCTCTCTCTCTCTCTCTACGCATTTTTTAATTGAAATTTTTGTATATTTCATACAGAACAGCTCAAACAATCTTAATCATCTTTATATCCCCATCCCCACTGGCAACCTCCCATAGCCCGCCCCACCACTGGAGCCCATATACTTGGTCATCCCTGTTAAGGCCCACTGGGTTGTCGGTGTCCCCAACCCTTCCCCAGTACAAGTCCATCCACTGAGTCTAGTCAACCTATCTAGAGTTCCCTGTTTTAGGAAGATCAGCTCTTCCTCATCTAGCAACAATCAATTACCAACATTCCTTCAGATATGATTGAGGTCTGCTGTTCATTTTCCCAGTTCTATGCTGGGATTTTGTCTGTCTGAGTTTGTGTGGGACTTATGTATGCTGACACCATTGCCATAGAAGCATATGAGCTTCTCAGGGAGCACCTCCTCCCTGACTCTTACAATCTTTCTGCCCCCTCTTCCGTAGTGGTCCCTGAGCCTTGGGTGGGAGAAGTTTAATAAAGGGGTCCTGTCCGAGGACCAGCATTCAGCAGACTCTTGATCTCTACACTTTGGATCTTTGTGATCTTTTGTGTTCCTGGCCCCCTGCTGCATGAGGGAGCTTCGTTATTGAGAACTGAGAGATTCATTAGTGTCCTCTGCATTATCCCTGTTCTACATTCCATGAGCCTTAGGTGAATTTTATGTGTATGAGTGTGCTGCATACATAAAAGTGCACCCATCTATGCAGTGCCCACAGAGACCAGAAGAGGGCGTTGGAGCCCCTGGAACTAGAGTTACAGATGGTTGTTAGCCACCATGTGGGTGCTGGAAACTAAACCTGGATAGCTAACAACCATCAATAACTCTAGGTCCAGGGGACCCAACGCCCTGTTCTGGCCTCTGTGAGCATTGTACACACGGCACACTTCCTGTTGGAGCAGGCAGACATTCACTGGCTAGGACAGGGCTGGGCGAGGCAAAACATTAAATAAATAAATAAATAAATAAACAAACAAACAAACAAACAGACCACACTGGAAACTATCTGATATTAACATTGAAAGGATGTATGACAAGATGTAGAAAGCCCATTAGGTGGCTATTGATGCACTCCAGGCAAGACCTTATGAAAGATTCCAGATGATGCAAGTGGAGACAAAGACAAAGGTGCAGAGACGGGACTGAAAAAAATAATTGAGAAGAGTATCAGATCTTTGTGACTTGGACTGGGCATAACACCAGGGAAGTAGCTCAGGAGTGGAGCTCTGGCCCAATACACTCCGAGTCCCATTCCACAGCAAGACAAAGACAGAGACAGAGGGAGAAGGGGGTAGAGATAAGAGGGGAGAGGGAGGGAGGGAGAGAGAGAGGGAGAGGGAGAGGCATATTGAAAGGGGACTGGAGAGTTGGCTCAGTGGTTAACAGCACTAGCTGCTCTTGCAGAGGACCCAGGTTGGAGTCTCAGCACCCACATGGCGGCTAACATCTGTAACTCCAGTTCCAGGGGATACAACGTCCTCTTCTGGCTCTGTGGGCATTGCACAACACAGGTACACTTACATAGATGCAAGCAAAACACTCATACATCTAAAATAAAAATAAATTAATTTTTTAAAAAAGAAAATCTCAAGATGATTCCAAGATCTGTGGTCTATAAACCAAGAGGGAGGCCTATCTCTGATACCAGGCGCATTGCACTGAGATATTCAGCAGAGTAGACAGAGGTGCACAGAGAACTACAGACTTAATGAGACTGGTTCCGGAAGCAGTCACGGAAGCGTCCCCACAGGGCAGTGCTGATGCTCCACAGGCTGCAGGATGTGCAGGGATCAGAACAGAAGGTGTAGACTGGGAATGGATCAAAACCAACACTGTGGTAAAGGAAGTTTTCATTTGCAAGCCAACACTACAAACCCACCTTGAGAAGAGATGTTCAGTGCAAGTCAAAGGAAGAAGGTGCACAGCCTCCTGCCACTGAGTGCGCTCAGGTAATCCAGCAGGAAGGTGAGCTGCTGAGCATTTTCCTCAGAGCCTGGAAAGGAGGTTGGAGTGGGGCACGTAGGGGCCTCAATAAGGGTGCAGATCTGGAGTCACAAGGATGCTGTGGATAGTTCTAAAAATAAGTATTTCCATAACATGTGTATCTGGCTGCATGAGCGTCCTATAGCAGGAATCAGAGCAAAGTGTCATCTTCACCTGGGGCTGGCTGTGTTCCTGTCTTCACCCTTGACTGGAACCTGAGCCCTGGACCTAGCCAGCACTGGGGGTGCAAGTGAGGAGACCCAAGGGAGCCGCAGGTGTGGAGGTACAAAAGTGTCCCTGTCTTTTCCTGATTCTCTGAGACCAGAGGGAAATAATAGTCAAAGTCCCTCTGGGGAAATCCTGGCATTCTTCTTCAGCTGGACCTTTAAATTAAAAGGCTACCTAATTTTTCAGAAGGTAGAGAGATTGCTTCCCCTTCCACCAATAAGTCAATTTCCCTCTCATCTTCCATTCTATTATATTTTAGAGAAATTCATTCCATTTAATATGAAAATGAGAGACCAGAAATTGTGGAAGTCGGTCTAGTGATTCACCAAATCTGTCTGTTACTGGAGGTACCAATAATACACTTATTTTTCTGTCCTTTAAACGCTCTGAGCACCCATCTGCTCTTGGAGCCAAACTGAACATCCTAACATTATACCGAATGTACTAATAGAAGGATGCAGAAACCTCTGTTAACCCGAGAGGCTCCACGTCACTTTCAGGGACTAGTAGTAATGACCCTAAAGGGCAGAGTGATGTCCATACAAGAACAGTATTGGAATGAGCCCAACCCTGTGGACAAAAATCGCAGCTCACCAAGTCAGCTATGGTTTACTTTTCCTGACTCTGTGTGTGTGTGTGTGTGTGTGTGTGTGTGTGTGTGTGTGTATGTGTGTGTGATACATTGTATGTATGTATGTATGTATGTGTGTATGTAATGTAACACAGTGTTCCACCAGTTACACATTTAGTTTTGTTTTTACCTATCCTTAGATAGCAGGATAAATAAAAAGTAGAAATTTCCAAAATAAGATCACATTTTGTTTTTTCAGTTTTGGTTTCTTGAAAAACAGGGTCTCATGTAGCCCAGGCTGGCCTCCAACTTCTAACATAGTTGTAAGTTGACCTAAATTCCTGTTCCTCCTGCCTTAACCTACTAAGTGCTGGGATTACAGATATGAGCTACCATGCCCAGCTCCAAGTAAAACCGAGTTCTTACAATAAAATGTTTGACAACTAGGATCCCAGAGATAGATAATGGGTAAAAGCTCTTGCCCTTCAAGTCTCACAACCCAAGTTTGATCCCTGGACCCACATGGTAGAAGGAGAGAACAGACTCATGCAAATTGTCCTCTGACCTCCACGTGCCTGCTATGCATGCATGTCCCTACATACAACATTAGAAGTAAAA
Organism: Nannospalax galili; assembly: GCF_000622305.1. Lineage (NCBI taxonomy): Eukaryota > Metazoa > Chordata > Mammalia > Rodentia > Spalacidae > Nannospalax > Nannospalax galili. Next base: position 1,805,622 of record NW_008333388.1, read on the forward strand.
ATAAATAATACATTTGGGGGAATTTTTACTTTTTTTGACAACTAACAAATTCCTTTTCACCATTATTTTGGTTCCTCTTCCCTGTACTTGATAGATTTGGAATGAAGTGTCAATTTCCCTGAAGATCCGCTGGGGGCTTTGGTTGAGACTATCTTCCACCTCTGTCTAGACTTAGGAGGCGGACGTCTGCAGCCGTCGTCTCCCCGCTCATCCCTTTTCCTGCAGGGTGACTTTAGCCTTTTCTTCACGCGGCTCTGCGCGTTTGAACGACGTTTCTCCGTTGTTATTTCTCAGCGGCGTGCTGCACTTCAAATGTGTCCAAAAGCACAAGTCAGAACATCGTATTCACCAGAACACTTAAGAAATGGAAATATTTCTATTATGGTAGTTTTTTAAATCACAGGAAATGTAATAGTCATCTTTTGTTATGATGAGGTGGCTTCTTCTATAAACTGTATTTTGGTTGCCTTATGGAAATGCTTACAAAATCATAATGTGACCACAGTAAATGGAGCTGTTTGAAGAACACAGCCTATCAGATCTATCTAATTTCCTTCTCCTGCAAGGTAGCTGTTAGATAAGGGCAAAGACGCCTATGGGAGATGTCTGGATTTCAGGACGTCTTTATGCCAATGAATGTGATTCTATCACAAAGAGCACAGAGCACGTAGTCTGCTGCCAGCTGTGTTGTTGGTGGAGGCACTGCACAGAGGATTTTTTTTCAACTCCACACTTATTTCAATGGAATTAAAAAGAAAAAAAGTCTTTATAGCAAATATGCATCTTATAGAACTCAAATAACATTTAAAATGTTTTATTTTATTATTTGTGTATGTGCACATGCTCGTGTGCGGATATACCACAGTACACATATGAAAGTCAGAGGACAGCTTCATGGAGTCAGTTCTCTCCTTCCACCTTTATGTGGGTTCCAGGGATCAAACTCAGGTCATCAGGCTTGCACTGGGCAAGTACCTTCACCCACTAAGCCATCTCGGTCCCACAAACAGAATTTTTTAAGAGTTGCTATAATGGTCATGGATTCACAGTCTATTAGCTTGGAAAGCATTTGCCTAAATTCCCAACTTACAACTCCCATGAGATAGTGCCCATGTTAGACAGCTTCAGTTATCAACTTGGTGCTCCTAGGAAGAAGGAACCTCCATTAGGGTTTTCCTTTATCAGATTGGCCTGTGGCCATGTGTGTGAGGCATTGATGTAGAAAGCCCAGTCCACTATGGGTGGTACTACCACTGGGCAGGTGGTCCTGGGTTGTATAAGAAAGCAGGCTGAGCACAGGGCAGAGGAGCAAGTCAGTAAGCAGCGTTCCTCTGTGGTCTGTGCTTCAGCTCCTGCCTCCAGGCTCCTGCCTTGAGCTCCTGCCTTGAAAGCTGTAAGGTGAAATAAACCCCTTTCTCGTAGAAAGCCCAGTCTACTATGGGTGGTACTACCACTGCGCAGGTGGTCCTGGGTTGCATAAGAAAGCAGGCTGAGCACAGGGCAGAGGAGCAAGTCAGTAAGCAGCGTTCCTCTGTGGTCTGTGCTTCAGCTCCTGCCTCCAGGCTCCTGCCTTGAGCTCCTGCCTTGAAAGCTGTAAGGTGAAATAAACCCCTTTCTCCCCCAAGTTGCTTTTGGTCAGTGTTTTATCACAGCAATATAAAGTAACTAGAACCGCATCCAACAGGACAACATTGCTTGAGGACAAAGTGAAGGCTATGATCCTATAACTTCCAAATTCCATCCCATAATTTCCTGATTCCATATACTCTATATTCATATTGTCAACCATTTCTGTAGTCTCTTATTAACCCAGGGAGTCGAAATCCAAAAGAGAAAGGGGGGCGTGTGGGGTGGGGAAGGTTGTTCATGAATAAGCAGTAAGACTTCCCAGCATACGGAGTACTCCTCAAGTCTTAGAAATCACAAGAGATAACCGTAATAGAAAGCATCAGGAACTGACGCCCACAGAGCCACTGGGATGCTTACATGGCCCACAGAGCTGTGGGATGCTTACCTGTTGCCGGTGGGCATACAAAGAATTGTCAGCCTACAGTAAGTAGTCTACTAAAGCAGCATGAAGCAAGGGGACTTATGGCCCCTCCTGTGTCTGTCTCCAGGCCTACCTCCCTAAGGGCTTATGGCAGATGGACTTTCAGAATTTTCAGAATGGCAACTCTCCTGAATGAAGAGAAAGGACATTGCTGCTTGCTTGTGGGTGCTTTAAATTCCTTCAAGAGGAACCACTAAAAAAGTAGCATTTTACTTTCAAATGTCTGGTATTCTAAATGATTCCTATTTCCTGCTGGCAGAGGAAATTAGAAAGGAGTGCTAAAAAAAAAAAGTGTGTTTGCATATGGGGGAGAGAAGGATGCCTTAAGGTCAGAAGGCGAACTTCATAGATATAATTTGACTTCCACCAGACAATGTGGTTATTTGCTGCAACAGTTCTACAGAACATTCTGGGCCATGAGTTCACCAAGACTCTCAGAATGTGAGCAAGACAAGAAGCCACAGCCATCTGTTCACTGGGGCAAGCCCAGGTCTGAGAGTTGAGGGATTTCAGGCCTCCCCATCTCCATATCTAACCAACCCCCAGCACAATGGAGCCCAATGGCACGTACTTAGGGAACTGCTCCCCATGAAAGACAGGAAAGTCCCTACCCAAGCTCTCTATAGTCTCCTCTCTGACTTCCCAGAGCCAGAGACATGCATTTGCTGAGGTTATAGGAAGCTACTGAGTGACTCCAAGACTCTAGGGCTCAGACAATGTCAACGGACAAAGATTCTTCATCTCTGAGGAGTCCACAGACTCCTACATGACGTGTTCTCTACCTGCCAAACCCTGTGTTCCTCCCAAGCTGGCTGGATACTCCAGATTTTGAAAAAGGAAAATTGGAACAGGTATGGTTTGTCGTTGCAAGAGTTCACGTGTTGGAAGTTTGGTCCTAAACACAGTGATGTTAGGAGGCTATAGGGCCTTAAGAGGGTGGGGCTTAAGGCAAGGTAATTAGGTTATTGTTGTGGGTAATTAGGTTATTGAAGTGCCACTCTCAGGAGCCGCTCAGCATGTTCACATGGGATCCCGATTAGTTCCCATGAGACAGGTTATTATAAAACAGCCACTCCCTGACTTCTCATCTCACCGGGTGATTCCTCTTGCATGTGGCTTCCCGTCTCACCCCATGATTCCTCTTGCATGTGTTGCCACCCGGTATCACCCACCAGAAAGCTGTCACCAGGGGCTGAACAAAAGCAGCTGCCCAATCTGGACATTCAGTCTCCAAAACTGTAAGCTAAATAAACTCCTGTTCTTTATAATGTTATCTAGACTCTGATATTTTGTTATAGCAATAGAAAATAGAATCAAACAAGAACTAGCATGAGTTGAACACCTACTGTCTGCCAGAGGTCTGTTCGTATATTGTTCCCAGTTGCTCCTCCTCACAGTGCTGTAGCACATGCGTTGCTGTTCTTTGCTTTCCTTGACTGCTTCCTCCTAATACGGGATGTAAACACCCAGGCAGAGCACTCTGCAAACGTAGGTCATTAGAAGCAAAGGCGTCCAGGTGGGGGAGTGCCTACCACAGCTTGAACTTTGTTTCCCTTAAAGGAGATGTGGAAACCCTGAAACATAACCTTTGGAAATAGAGTCTTTGAAGATTTAATTAGTCAGAATGAGGTCATATTGGAGCTGGGTGGGCCTTGTAACCAAGATGACTGGTGACAACTGGGGAAGTGTGGATGCAGAGGTGGCTACATGAAGATGGAGGCAGGTTGATGGCGCCGTAAGCCAGTGAGTGCCAAGGCCGCCACCACCACCCCCTCAAGTAGGAGGGAGGCAAGGAGGCTCTTGACATTGTCCATGTGGCTGCATTTAGGATTACCAAGGAAGCTGAGGTGCACCTTTAGGTGTCTCTGTGATGCTGATTCTAAGGAGGATTAGCTGAGGAGGGAAGACCCACCCTGACTGTAGGTGGGCTGGCTCCATAGGCTCGGGGCTTGATGGAATAAGAAGGGGGGGGAGGAGAAAGTGAGCCAAGCACATATTCTCCCTTCTCTGCTGCTCTGTGAACGGTTCTGCTCCATTGCCACCTTCCCACCATCATGGATGAACCCTCTGAAACTGTGAGCAAAATAAACCAGCCTTTCTTAGGTTGTTCTGTCAGGTCACAGCAATGGAAAAGCAAGCTAATACGTCTGCATCTGTCTCAGAGCCTGCTGGGCCAGGTGACATGGAGAACTCACTTTGGGCATAAAACCCCAGAGTTATACCCTAGCCCTGTGAGGACCAGGCAAATGGAGGTGGAAGTAGGGTAATCACTAGGGAAATGAGGTGTCCCTGGCTGATTGCCTTGTCTGTGTAAGTTTCTTTTTTTAGTTTTAATTGTGCGTATGTGTGTGTATGTGTGTGTGTGTGTGTGTGTGTGTGTGTGTGTGTGTATCTTTGTGTGAGTATATACACATGACTGCAGGTGCCCATAGACACCAGAAGAGGGCATCAGATCCTCTGGTGCTGGAGTTACAGACAGTTGTGTGCTGCCTAATATGGATATGGGAACCAAACTTGGGTCCTCTACAAGAGCAGCTAGTTGAACACCCTCTGTGCGAGATTCTTTTTTTTCTTTTTTTTCTTTTTTTTTTCGGTCTTTTTGAGACAAGGTCTCCCTGTAGCTGCAGCTGGCCTGGATTCGCTAATGGAGACCAGGCTGGCCTCAAACTCACAGAGATCCACCTGCCTCTGCCTCCCAAGTGCTGGGATTAATGGAACGCACCACCATGGCCGGCTGTGAGATTCTTTTAACATTTTATTTATCATTTTTTTAATTTTATGTGTATGAATGTATTGCCTACAGGTGAGCACACCTGTGTTATGCAATGATCATGGAAAGCAGAAGGCCTCAAATTCTCTGGAACTGGAGTTATGGATGGTTGTTAGCCACCATGTGGGTGCTGGGAATTGAACCCAGGACCTTTGCAAAGCAGCCAGTGCTCTTAACCACCGAGCCATCTCTTCAGCCCCTGTGTGAGATTATTGAAGCTGTCTTGGGAATTTGATGGAATTTGTGTAACTGTTGACAACCTCCATGGTTGTCAGACCTGCCTCTGTATGGGAGCTAACCCTCTGTGCTCCACAGCCCCCTGGGAAACCTGCAAACTGTTTCTGTCACCTCCTGAGAACAGAGACCCAGGCATGATATGTAAGTGGTCTTATTTACTGCTGTGCCTTATCAGTTTTAGAACGCACAATACCTACTGTCTGTCACATAACAGGATTCATGTGTGAGGCCTAAACTGAGCAGCCCCAGCTGTCTAAAAGTTTAATGACAGGTTCAAGAACACCTCGGAATAATCCTTGCCATGTCGCCAGCCAGAGCACCACTGCAACTCACAGAAGATTCTGTGTGACATTCTGTGTTTATAGCTCCCACTCTAATAGAGAGGCTGCGAGGCCTGCCCTGCTCATCTCTTCACAGTTTATTATGCGGAAAAACATAAGCCTTCTGTTTCCCTGCATTGTTAACCCAGCACCTCATTTCGCATATAGAACTTGCATTAAAAGACACTATCTCCGGAAGTTAATCAGCCATTTAAAGAGCAAAGGTACTTTAGAGTCTGAGGATTCTCAGCACTCGTCTTCTGTGAAGAATGATGCCCTAGACAAAGTGCACAGAGAGACTTCTGAGCTGTACTTGATCCTTCAATCCTCCCTCAAACAGATGAAGTTGGTTAGACATCCACTTTAAAGATGATGAGGTTGAGATTCCAAAGCTCAACTGACAAGTTCAAGATCAGATAGCCAGTAAAGACAGAACCCAATGTCTCTGACTCAAATCAGGAAGAACCCCCCCAAATTCATTCATACATTCATTCATTTTAATTGACAAAAAACATCATCACGTGTATTAAGTACAGCATGATGTTTTGAAGTATGTAAACATTGTGGAATAACTAAATCAAGCTAATTAGCATATACATTATTTCACTTTTTGTATGTGGTGAGAGCACATGAAAAAGTCAAGCATTCTTAAAGAACTCTATTTCAGACTCAAAACAATAAGATTTTAAAGAAAACCACATTTTCCTACAAAACACTTGGAATTCTTCGTTCCAGTGGGTGCTTGTTTTTCTCTGAAAATTTCATGCATATATACAATGTACCTTGATCATCATCATCCCTTACACCTGTACCCTGCATGGTACAGAACCAACCTGCCAGGTAAGATGTGCCCACTGGTGCAGTAGTGGCAGGACTGTTTATGGGATAACTATCTACTCTCTTGATGGATGTGAGACCTACTCCACAGGAGGAAATTCAAGCCTGGTACTGTAAAGATCGTCGGAAGTCACAGCTAATGTGCTGAATAGCTTCAACACACCTGAGAAGAGGGACTCTCAGTGAAGGCATTACCTCCTTCAGATTTGCCTGTGGCCATATCTGTGAGGCATTTCTTAATTGCTAATTGATATGGGAGGCCTCAGCCCTCTGTGGGTAGCACCATCTCTGAGCAGGTGGTCCTAGGTTGTATAAGAAAGAAGGCTGAGCACAGGCAGGAGGAGCAAGCCAGTAAGCAGAGTTCCTCTGTGATCTGTGCTTCAGTTCCTGCCTCTGGGTTCCTGTCCTGAGTTCCTATCCTGACTTCCTTCAATGATGAATGAAGATGGGGATATATAAGCCAAATAAACCCTGTCCTCCCCAATTTGGTTTTGATCGAAGTGTTTTGTTTTTTTTTTTATCACAGTAACAGAAGCCAAACCCTAGGACAGTTAGGGAAGCCATAATCCCTAGGGGAGACTGTTTTTCTAAATGGTCATGTTGTCAAACTGCCTTCTAAGTATTTATGCTCATATTCATAGATTTGTGCTGCTTTCAACCTTGATCAGAGAAGCTTCTTGTTGCAGAGGGTACTGCTTAGTGCAGAGACTCATACTGTTCAAAATTCTGAGAATAAGTGACCTTGAGTGTTTTCCCACAGATAGGACATCTATAATGGGTAATTTTTTTGTTTGGTTTGTTGGTTGATGTTGGTTTTTGAGACAGGGTCTCCTAAATCATAAGTTAGCTTTCAGCTCACTAAGTAGTCAAGGATGACCTTGAATTCTTTTTTCTTTAATCTTGGAATGTCCCACACAATAGCCAAACATACCTCTGTCAAACCAAAAGGTAAGGTAATGCTAGTTCTGTGAACTCTTTTCTCCTCGTGAGAATCCAACTTTGAATTTTTGATCCTCCTGCTCTATGTTCTAAGTACAAGAATTGCAAGTATATGCCACTATGCCCCATATATGCGGTGCTGGGGATCAAACCCAGGATTTGTGTGTGCTAGGCAAGCACCTTACCAACTGAGCTACCCTCTCAGGCCTGGGTGATGTTCTCCATATCCACCCTGTGGAAGGCTACACAGTGGTCTTGATGATGCCCATTCATTTGGGGGATGCTTCTTTGAAAATGCAGGGCTTATAAACAAGGCCAAGGAACAGTCTTCAAGCATTACCTTTAGTGGCAATCCTTCAACTCTGAAGCAGGTAATTGAACTGAACATTAATACTGTGGTACAAAATTAGGGTCAGCTCTAACAATGTAGATCTTCTATGTGGCTCTTCAGTCAGCAAAGATGAGTTGCTGTGATGGACTTGGAACCACACAGAAAGGATCTGAAACTTGTTTTGCAGCTTATCAGTTGACCTTGAGTAAACTGTCTGAGATTGTCTTCTTTATAAAATGAGACCACCACCTGTCTCACAGGAAGCTGTTGGGCTTTGAATGTACCATGTCCCCCACAGGCTTCACTGGCCCCCCAGATAGTGGCACTGTTTTGAGAAGTTTTAGAACCCATAGGAGGTAGAGACTTGCTGGAGGAGTTGGGCCCTGGGGGTGGGCCCTGCCCTGTTTCCTATCTCTTTTCTGCTTCTTAATCTGTCCACATGTCACCAAAAGACAACCACTGCCACGCCTTCCCCTCCATGATGAATTGCACCCTCAAATCATAAGGCAAAAGCAAATCCTTCCTTCCGCAGAGTTGCTTCTTGTTGGGTATATAGTCATCAAGAAAAGTAAGTCATACAGGTGCTTACAAGGATTAAACTAGGATGGGGCACTCTCATTGGTCAATATGTAATAGACTGTAACAATCATTATCAGCCAAAACAATCTCCCCAAAAAGTTTTGGCTAAACTACTAGCACCATTGAGCATATAGCTTTAGGAACACTCATCCACAGATACCCAACTCAAGTTCAGTTGGTAGAACGCTTGCCTACCATGCACAAAGCCCTACTAGGTTCCATCTCCAGCACCACATATACCAGGTGTGGCAGTACGTGCCTACCATACCAGGACTCCAGAGGTGGAGGCAGAAGGATCTAGAGCTCAGGTTCATCCTGAGCCATTCCAGGCCAGCTTAGGCTCCAAACGAATATTCATCCAGATGTCTAAGCTTTGGTACCTGTTGTGTAAGTTCAAGGTCAAGTCAGGCTTCAGTGTCCTTTGCATCCTCGTGGGTTGCATGCATGCCAATGGAATGCAGCAAGGTTGGCCCCTACAACAGTTAGAGAAATGAAATGATGCCACTGAGGGCCTGATCGTTACTTGTTTGTTCATTGTTGTTCCATAGCATAAATTTCCAGAAAGTGGAGGGAGAGGGCATCTATTAATAGAAAAATTTTAAACCTAACTTGAAACAAGACCAGGCAGTAACCAAGAAGAACCCCTTGCCCCACAGCAGAATTGACACTGTACCAGAGAAGATTAGCCAGATATTTATTGCAGAATTCTATGCAGTCAACTGCCTGACTGAGATTCATATCCTCAGAGAATTTTTTTTCTTACAGTATATATTTCGTTTTCATTATGCTAGTGATCTATGTTCCTTGTATAAAAACTAGAAATTGCTGACAAGCAAAACTAATACTTAAATCACACATAATTCAACCACCCAGGGATAATAAACACTGTTAATATTTTTGGTGAATGTTCATTTAAATGTCATTGTAGATTTATCTATTTTTACACAAATAGGATTGCATTATACATGCAACATTAAAACATGGTTTATTGACTGAACAATACCAGGAACAGCTCTCTGTGCCGATAAATGATCTTGTACAGTGTAGATTTCACCCAATGATGCATAGCAATCTGTTTAAAAACATCACCTATATTTAAACAATCCTGAACTGTTGAACCCTTATGTTGTTTCAAAATCATGGTTTCGGTATTATAAATAGTTCTCTGATCAGGGCACCTGGGAAGAATGTGTTTAGGAAGAAAGGAACAAGCAAGGCCATGACGGCACAACAGGTAAGGATCAATCCCTTGGGATGAAACAAATCTCCAAGGACAAGAAAAGAATGGCCCCAAAGAACAAACAGAAGATGGTAGCCACGCTGGGAACAAGGAAGTGGGGAAAGGGGTGCCGTAAAGGGATATACAGTTTCTGTGGAAGACAAAAACCATTACAGAAAAGTGTATGGCCTGGTGCTTACAGGTACCAATACTGCACTACACACTTAAAACTTCAAAAGTGTGGGGACCTGGGGAGATGCCTCAGTCGGTAGAGCTGCACAGCATGAGGACCTGAGTTCAAATCTCCAGCACCCACCAAAAAAGCCAAGTATGGTAATTCCAGCACCATAGAGGCAAAGACAGGCAGATCCTCAGAGCACCCTGGCCAGCCAGGCTAGCAAAATCAACGAGCTCCAGATTCAGAGACCCTGCCTCAGAGAATGAGGTGGGGAAGTAGGGACCGATACAGATTTTATATATATATGGAGAGAGAGAGAGAGAGAGAGAGAGAGAGAGAGAGAGAAAACCTGAAAGGACATTAGGATATTAACAGAAGTTGGAGAAATCTTCACAAAGGAAGGAGAGGCTTCTGACCACTGAAGTAGAGACCATTTGCTAATAGCAATCTTCCAGAATCAACTGGATGCTCTTCAAAATCCATAAATGCAACATCACAAAATTGTTTCTCAAAGCTCTTAGAGTCATCCCCCCACACCAACAAAACATCTCTGAGCCACTTCACCCATGAGCACCAGGCTATATGCATCTCTACAACTTTTTCATCTTCCACAGAAACTACACCCGCTGGACAGCGCTCCTCCCCCGACCCCCACGCCTTCAGCCTGAAGCTACTTTCTGGAAGCCTGAGCCATGTCAGCAAACATCAGAGAGCACACGCGCAAAATCACGGAAACAACTCATTTTGGGGTTGTGGAGGGCAAGCAGAAAGAATCAGATAGACTCTCCAGGTCTGAATTGGACAGCTGGGTGGGCAGAAGTGATTCACCACCTGCTTTCCCTCAGTGTCCCGTGAGGCCCATTTGCCTTCTGGTTTCAAAGTCCTCTCAGCCACTCTCCGTGACAGCTCAGAATTCAGTCTACCGGCTTTGTGCCTCAAACACATTAACAGCACTTTCTTATTACCCTGGTGATTTCTGTCTATTTGCCTCTCACAGATCCAAGAAATGTAGGAAGTGCTGTTGGAGGTAATTCCCCTCCAACGCAGAAGAATGATTACCGGTCCGCATTCTGCACAACCCTGTGCATCCCCAGGTGCTGTGGTGGCCTTTAGTTTCCTGTTGTGCAGGAGCCATTTGCCTATGGTTACATCCTCTCTTCCACAATGAAACCTCCCTCTAGCTCGCCGCTTCCCTCACTGAAGCAAGAGTTAAAGCAGCCAAGCACTGCCCTGGGGGGCTTGACTGCTTACTCTCTCTAGCCTCCTTCCACGTATGGGTTCCTTGTGCAGGGGCAGGACATTTGCTCAATTCTGAGGTCATCTACTGTTGCTGGTCACAGGGATGTGAATGCTTGACTCGCTATTGAAAACCTTGACTTATCACATGTCGCCTCCACAGGTCACTTTACTCTTCAGCTTGATGAAGCCTGTAGGATTCACAGAGAGGAGGCACCTACAGATGGATGCCTTATGAGAAAAGTCTTAAAGGAAATTAAGCCAGACAAAAACTTTCCACACAGCTGCCCAACCACAGCCTTGGAGCTGATCACATGGAAGTCATTTACCTCAGACTCTGTGCGACATTTTTTTTTTGTAGCTCCTTCTTTTCTCTCTGTGTCTGTGTAAATGTATACCTGTTCGTGTGTGTGAGCATCAATGAGGAGGGCAAAGGTCAACACTGGGTGTCTGCTTCCATCATTTCTCCATCTTGTTTGCTTGTTTGTTTGAGACAGGGTCTCTCAATGAATCTGGAGCTCACCAATACAGCTAGACTGGCCTGCCGTCCAGTGCCACACATCCTCTGTCTCCTCCTCTCGAGCACTGGGATTACAGACACATGCTGCCATGCCCAAATTTTTATAAGGATGCTCAGGTCCAAATTCAGGTTCTGAGGATTGCATGGCAAGCACTTTTCTGACTGAGCCATCTCCCCAGCCTCACTACTTTTTTTTTTTTTTTTTGAGATGGGATCTGGCTCTGTAGACCAAACTGACCTCAAATTCATGATCCTCCTGCCTCTGTCTCCTGAGTACTAGAATGACTGGCCTATTCCACCACACCCACCATCTCCTGAGAGGTCTAGTGGCATCAGAGGCTAGAAATTATGCTATATACTCCGAAATTACCTCTTATAATCAAAAGTCTAAACATAGAAGCAGACCCTGGGGAAATGTTTGGTATAACCCTTAATGAGCATCAACTTATAAAATTTTACATCAAATTATCAATTAAGAGTCACCACATAGTTGACAATCTTTCCTGGAAGTCTACACAATTATCATTGATTTCTCCTAAAGGCTCAAAGTGTTAGAATCCCATCTCAAGTCTTTGAAGAAAAGAGCAAGTTTTAAAATCAAAAATAAAGATGTGGTGGTACACAGCTTTAATCTCAGAACTCAGGAGGCAGAGGCAGGCAGATCTCTATGAGTTTGAGGCTACCCTGGTCTAGTTCCAGGCCAGACAGAGCTACATAGTGAGACCCTGTCTCAAAAAAGGTAAATTATTTTTGGGGGTCTGGAAAGATTGTTCAGTGGTTAGAAACATTTACTGTTCTTATAGAGAATCTGGCTCAGTTCCAGCACATACATAGACGCTCATAATTGCCTGTAACTCCAGTTCCAGGGGATCAGATACCCTCTTCTGACCTCTGCAGACTCTTGCACACACCTGATGCACATAAATTCACACAGGCACACACATACATACACAAAAAATAAATACTTTTTTAAAAAACTCAAAAGAAGTTCTTAAGTTGAATCTGTATAGTGTTGTTGAACTTACTGATAATAAGACCCAATACTATTGTTCCCCTATAGTTTTTTTTAAATATTTTACCAAAAGAAATGCAAAGTGAATTAAATGTGAAACGTCATCATGAAATGCTTTAAAATGAAACCAGAAATTTATATGAAACTCTGTCAGCAAAAACACAATTAACTTAAATAGCAAAACTAAGATTGGGACAGCAAGTGAAATGTTTTTATCATTGAAAAGAGAACTGGGGAACTGGAAGGGTGTCTCACTCAGTGATTCAACCCTTGCCTAGCATGCTCACAGCTGGAGGGGGCAAGGAGGAATAAATGTGGCAACATGAACTCTAACATCTAACTTGAAGAGACGTTTGGATACAGCCTTAACAGTTCCACCAAAGCCAACACAAAACGAAAGAGCTTTTTCTATATCCAAAATACCTGTCATGAAACAGGATCTAAAGAACCAGGCAGGGAAATGAAAGTTTAATGTGCTCAAAATATCCACTTGAGGGACAGTGGAGATGGCTCAGTGGTAAAGATGCTTGCAGCCAAGATCGATGACCCAAGTTCCAACCCCAGGACCCACACGGTGGAAGGAGAGGGCCGACTCCTGGAATGTGTCCTCTGACCTCCACACAAACACTATAGTGTGCATATGCACATAAATAAATGTAAAAAAAAGGTTTAAATGTTCATTTAAGGCTGACAACGTCCAATATTGAATGTGATATCTTTCACACTTTAAATGATTTTGGTGTTAATGTTAATGGTTCCTTCTTCCACTGTTTTTATTATCAAATATTTATAGTTAAGTAAACATCATTTTTACATATCATTGAAATATGATATAGCAATTGGCCTAAAACAAGTATTCGTTATATTGAATGAATTTTTTTCTATACAAAAAAGCTCTTTGGCCAAGCATGGTGGTGCACACCTTTAATCCCAGCACTGGGGGTGGGGTGGGGGGCAGAGGCAGGTGGATCTCTGTGAGTTCAAGGCCAGCCTAATCTACATAGTGAGTTCAAGGCCAGCTTGGGATACAGAGAGACCCTATCTCAAAAAGACAAAAAAAAAAACCTTTTTGACTAAGTCTATCGCAGGTAGATTCATTATTTTTAGACCCACTCATTGTGACCTTTAAATTCATAAGTATGTGAAGTTCTATTAAAAAGAATCAGAAGATGTTAGGACTTAGAGAATTCCAGAAGATTTCCAGGGGCTCCAATTTTTCATTCTCTTTTCTTCTATTTTTTTTGTTTATTTTATATGCATGAGTGTTTTGCCTCCATATATGTAAGTGTACCGTGTCATACAATGCCTGCAGAGGCCAGAAGAGGGTGTTGAATCCTCTGAAACTGGAGTTAAAAGCAGTTATGGGCCACCATGTGGGTACTGGAAATTGAACCCAGGTCCTCTACAAGAGCAGTCAGTATTTTTAACCACTCATCCATCTCTCCAGCCCCCAATTCATTATTCTTAATTCTCAATATTCCTATCAGTCAAGTTTGGAAGCACTATTTCCTGCCCCTCAAAACATCAGGAAGCTTGCATCAAAGTCTAGCTCAGTAGTCAAGGGGACATCATTGCATTTGGGTAAGCAAGCAGGCCCAAGCCTTCTTTACTGAGTTATTACTACGTATCTGAAGGATTGACTGGAATTGAAAAACTAGAATTTGCAAAAAATGCTTTCGAGAAGACAATGGTGGGTGGGGGAGATATTAAGGGCCAATAGAGAGGAGGAAAGAGAGGGTAATGTGATAATGTACATGAGAGCAGAGGGGACAGCTGGAGTGGGAAAGACCAGAAAGAAGCGGGGGGCAGCGGGAGAAGGGGTAGGAATAGGAAAAAATTACATGTGAAAACGCCGCCCTTGAAAACATTACTTTATATGCTAACTTTAAAAATTAATTTTGCTGGGTGTGACTCATGCCTTTCATCCTAGCACTGGTGAGGCAGAAGCAGACGGATCTCTATGAGATCCAGGCCAGCCTGGTCTACATAGTGAGTTCCAGGCCAGCTGGAGCTACAGGGAAACCTGTCTCAAAAGAGACCAAATAAAATAAAATAAAAATTAATTTTAAAAAGGGGTGCTTGTCCCTATACTATTTATCACCACCTCTCTAATTAGAACAGAACTTCTATAATGAGTAAGCTATCATGTTCCCTAAAAAGCAGAGCCTGAGGCAGGGATTGAGTCCTGATGCTCTCCCAGGCAGATCCATCCCAGAGCAGTGTGCATGTGGGAAAAGCAAAGCGAGGCCAGGAAAGCTAAGCTAGGCAACCGCCTCTCTGACTGACCCACTTCACAGCTCACTGTGAAGATCCAGAGTCCACTGTCAGACACACCAAGGGGCCACCCATCTTTTCTCAGGCTACACAGAGAAACTGACTTGGGATCAGCCATAGGAGGAAGCTATGAGCAGGAATTCACCTACCTGGCTTCTTCCCATCTTGCTCTGAGGAATTGGGCCATCTCTGTATTTCTGAGTTTCATCATCAGGCCAGTTCGGTCTGCGGGTCTACAGATGCAGTGCCATAACCCACCACGTGGCATCACATCCAGATTCTAAATGAAGAAGGCCAGAAACTCAGGGCACAAGACTGATTTGGCAGTGACTGGGATGGTATCTTACATCTGTTTCAAATATTGGGGTACTTTTTTTATTTTGTTTTGGTTTTGTCTTTTTTTTGAAGCAGGGTCTCCCTGTAGCCCCAGCTGTCCTGGAACTCACTATGTAGGCTAGGCTGGCCTTGAACTCACAGAGATCTGCCTGCCTCTGTCTCCCGAGTGCTGGGATTACAGGTGTGTGCCACCACGTATTTTTATTTATTTGCTTATTTGTTTTGAGACAGGGCGTCCCTGTACCCCCAGCTTGTCTGGAACTCACTATGTAAACCAGGCTGGCCTTGATCTCATAGAGAACCACCTGGAAATAAAGGCATGTGCCACCATACCTGGCTAAGATTTATTTGTGTGTGTGTGTGTGTGTGTGTGTGTGTGTGTGTGTGTGTACAGGAGCCTGTGATGGACAGAAGAGAGCATTGCATCCCCCAGAGCTGGAGTTATGGGTAGCTGTGAGCCATTTGCCATGGGTGCTGGAAACCAAACTCGGGTCCTCTGCAAGACCAGCAAGTGCTGTTAACCACTGATTTGTCTCTCCAACTCTTTCAAATACTGTTTTTGACAGGAGGCTCAATTATGTTCCCCTCTCTCGTTAATTTAATTGGATTTAGAATCATGTAGGAGGCACACTCTCAGTATGTGTATGAGGGTGTTTCCAGAAAGGTTTAATTGAGTAGAGGAGGGAAGACCCACTCTGAAGGTGGCACTGTCCCATGGGCTAGAATCCCAGACTGAATAAGAGGTAAAAGCTAGCTAAACACCAGCATCTGTGTCTCTCTGCTTCTTGACTGTGGGTGGACCATGGACCAGCTGCCCCACGAACCTACCACCATGATTTCTCTTCATGATGGACTGTACTGTAATTAGGCATCTTATCACATCAACGGGAAAAATGAATATACCTTCAAAATTCCTGCATTGAGGTTCTAACCCCCAGTATTAGATAGCTAGTCAGCTTTCAAGGATGGACTTGAGAAAGTCCCGACTCTTATAATCAGCCCTGGACCCCACCTCTTGAGTCCCTGTTTACACACTAGTTTAGGAAAGGAGAAATAGCACAATTACCCCTCCTTACAATTTGAAATACCATATGAAAGGCTGGCTACAGACTAGATGAAGGGAGGGAGGTGAATGGAGCAGGGCCTCCCGCGTTAAGGCAAGGGGGAACGCTGTCTCCTTCTGGAACATAGTCATTTTATGGATTTTTGGTCTCTTTCTTGAATTCCTTATAATCTGCTCTGTTACGTGAGTTTTTAGTTAAAAGGGCGGGATCTGAGTTGCAGCTCTTGCTCTGGATAGAAACATGATTTCTGAACTGCCGGGAAGAATCTAAGATTACTATCTAGCAGGGGGTTTTCTAGCAAAGAACAAAGACATACCACTGTCCTCTTCCTTAATCCAAATGGCTCTGTCAATCATTTAACCAGGAAAATGGCCTCAGGAAAGCTATCTGTTCCAGAAACTTTAGAAAACAGTGTAGAGCCCACCTAAACATGCAGGTTGGCACAACAGTCCCTCTGGTCATCACTCCCTCGCATCTCCTGCGAGTCTTTTCCTCCACACGGTTCCTTTGGTCTTTTCCTACTCTCACCCTTAGAGTAGCTCATATTCTTCCGTGATAAGCTCTGCCTCCCTTTGACCCTGTGTGTCTTGTCTGAATTCTCTTGATGGAGATCACAAGGACCAGGGAGTTGAGGGGAGACCAGAGTGAGATCCCAGAAACACCAGAACCTTAGAATGTAACTTCATTTAGAGACAAAGCCTTTGAAGTAGCTAGGGGGACCTGATGAGATAGCTCAGCATATAAAGGCGCTTGCCCCTGAGTCTAACGACCTGAGTTCTATCCTCAGCTCCCACACACATAGTGGAAGGAGAGAACTAATTCCTAAAAGTTATCCTTTGACCTCCACAGACGCACTGTGGCATGTACATGTGCATCCACACACATACATGCACAATAAATACATGCAAAAATTTTATAAAATAAAGAAGCAATAAAGGTAAAATGAGATCATATGGGTAGGCCCATATATGCTTATAAGAAAAGGAAATTGAGGCAGACAGGAAAATGTCACGTAAAAAAAACAGAAAGATTTTGGTCTCCTATAAGCCAAGGAAAAAGAGGAAGTCAGCCAAGACCTTGGTCTCTGATTTCCAACCCCCAGAACTGTGAAATACTGAATTCCTATTGTTTAAGCCCAGCAAGCTGTGGCACTGTGTCACGGCAGCCCCAGCAAACAGATATCTACCAACCCAGATCCCACCCTGACTATTTTCAAGTCTGTTATTCATTTGCATTCCCTTGAGGTCAATCCCTAAAGCAACCAAATTATTAACTCTCTGAATCCACCAGAATGAATGGGCCGTCTTAATTTCTTTAATCAAAATCAGAGTCCCCAATAAAGCATGTTTTTGCTAGTAGGGTGCAGCAACATAATCAAATAGGCACTATATGTTTAATGAATAATTTATATATTGCACTGGTATTAGCTCTGCAATTATCTCCCTACCACTTGCTGGGCCCTCGCAACAATTATTAATATATTAGTGCACTGATTATTGAGATTGCAAAGCAACTTCAATCAAGTCAATGAAAGAAATGAAAAGACGATAGGAGATATATTTTCTACCAAAAAATACTACAATATACAAGATCCACAAACCCTGATACAAAAAATTAAAAAAATTAAGCAAAGTGGAAAAGTGCAATTGGCTGAAATATCAAACATTTACATTGCTGTGATGAACATCACTTTGTACAATAATTGACTCAATCAGTTCAGTTGCTCCTTCAGGGATTGGAAAAATCATGTGAATTGAACAAAATACACTTAAAATGATCAAAGATGGGAGAGCAGGGGACATGCCAAGAGAATCAGAAAACAGCAAACCAGAGCATGGCTCTGTTTTTAGCAGAGGACTTAGTAGTGTCCTGTAAGCATGGTGTAATCAAACTCACATTAACAACACAATAAGTAAGTGTTGTTTGGTGCTGTCTTGTGGTATTTTTTCTCCCCTTTCCCTGTCTGCTAGCCCTGACCTGTTTTCCTCATACCTTGGGTTTTACATCTTCTTAATCACATTTTATTGCTTCTCCATTCATACACGGCATTTTGAATCATATCTACATTCATTCAAATGCCTTTGTTGGAGGGTCTGTGTTAGTGGGGGGAGGACGGTAAACAGAACCAGTCCTGTCCTCAAGGTGTTTTTCCAGTAGAGTGGACAAGCACTTAAAAGGTATGGCCAATATTTCTGTATTAGAGTTCTCTAAAGGAGCAGAATGGAAAGACTGAATATATATATACTAAAGGGGGATTTATTAGACTGACTTGCATGATGTGGTCTGGATAGTCCAACAATGGCTGCACCACCCTGAAGAGGATGAGAATTCAGTAGATGCCCAGTTCATGAGGCTGGATATCACAGCAGTTCCGATCTGGCAATGGAAGCCTGGGGGATTCCCTGGAGAGCTGTTGATCTTCAGTCTACACTAGAAGCTTGAAGAAGCTGCTTCCAGTACTTGTGAAGGACTGCCACATCATCAGGGAGACGAACTTCCCAGAAGTAGTGAAGGTGAGCGAGAAAAGGCAATGTTCATTTCTTCCACACCTGCATTGCCTGCTAATAGTGGACAGAAGCAGGACTTAACATAGAAAGTTGTTTGACTCCCTGTTCCCAGGATGTTCTGCCCACGCCCCCATCATATAAGCCAACCTTTAATAAAATGGATAAATCTCGGTGTGTTCATGTGATGTAGAACAATAAATGAGTGAATAATATGGATGAACATCACTCATATGACATTTGATAAAAGAAACCAGACATTAGAGGGTGATGCTATGTGACATCTGGATAATGTATCACGGAAATGACGTGTCAAGGCACGTGGTACCAAGCTACATCGGTAGAAGTCAGGGAAGTCGTGGCCAGCAGGAGCAGGAACAGGAGGCTCGTGTTTAAAAGGTTTCTCAGGAACATTCTTCGTTTTTTCTTTTAGTAAATAAGTTTGTGATGTGTATATGTGTGTGTGTCTGTGTGTCTGCGTGTGTGCGCATGTGCACACACGCACAGGTGCACATATCCTACAGGTTGATAAGGTTAAAATATTGTAGATCTCAAGGGTGGGAGGAATTTTTCTACACTGGTTCACAAAGGAGTTAAGATATATGTTTTGGGGCTGAAGAGATAACTCAGCAGTTAAGAGTTTTTGCTGTTCTTGCAAAGGACCTAAATTCAGTTCCCAACACCACCTGTAACACAGCTCCAAGGGGATCTATACCTCTTCTGGCCTCCATAGACACTGCACTGACATGCACAAACACACACATAGACACATACATATACACATAATTAAAAATAAAATTAAAGACATATGTTTTGATGTGGCCTCATTTACATTCACAGGCTGGTGAAATCTGCAGAAATTCAGGTCACATTGTAGTACAAACGAGTGACTGTGCTCACTTCAGCAGCACATATATATACATATGATACAGAGAAGATTAACATGGCTCCTGTGTATGGGTGACATGCAAATTTGTGACGGATTCCTTTTTTTATGTTTTTTGGTCTTTTTGAGGCAGGGTCTCCCTGTAGCCCCAGCTGTCCTGGAACTCACTATGTAGACCAGGCTGGCCTCGAACTCACAGAGATCTGTCTATCTCTGCCTCCCAAGTGCTGGGATTAAAGGCGTGTGCCACCATGCCCAGCCATATTTTTTTAATAAATACCAGTTCCTGAAAAAAAAACCTGTTACTATTTTTAAAAAGCCATATGTTTTGACTGTAAACAATATTTATAGTCTTTTAAGATTCTCAGAAAATTACAGGTTTATGGCTGGAAAGAGGGTAAGGCTAAGCACAAAGGTCATTACGCTTAGGTCTCAAGCATGACTCACTGCTGTCTTAACACTATTGTTTAAAGTGTCTCCATAAAAAGACAAGCTAGGTATGGTGGCACACACCATAATCTCTGCACTTACAAGGTAGAGGCAGGAGGATCAGAAATTCAAAGCCAACCTCAGCTACATAATGAGTTCTAGACCAATCTGGGCTATTTGAGACCCATTTCCAAAGAAAAGGAAAGTGAAGAAGAAAAAAAGAAGGAAAGGAGGGAGGAAAAGAGAGAGGGAGGGAGGAAAAGGGAGGAAAAGAGAGAGGGAGGTGGGAGGAAAAGAGAGAGGGAGAGGGAGGAAAAGAGAGAGGGAGGGAGGGAGGAAAAGAGAGAGGGAGGAGGAAGGAGAAGAGAGAGGGAGGAGGGAGGAAAAGAGAGAGGGAGGAGGGAGGAAAAGAGAGAGGGAAGAGGGAGGAAAAGAGAGAGGGAGGAGGGAGGAAAAGAGAGGGAGGAGGGAGGAAAAGATAGAGGGAGGAGGGAGGAAAAAAGAGAGGGAGGGAGGGAGGAAAGAGAGAGGGAGGAGGAGCATGGGAAGGAGGAAGGGAGGAGGGGGAGGGAGGGATACCGATTCTATGTAGGCTATCTTTACAGCAAATTTTGCTAATTGTACTGGAATTCTTTTATTTATTTGTTTGTTTTGTTTTTATTTTATGCGTATGAGTGTTTTGCCTGCATGTATGTAAGTGCGCCCATGTCATGCAGTGCTTATGGAGGTCAGAAGAAGGCATTGGATCCCCTGGAACTGGAGTTATGTACGGTTGTTAGCCACCATGTGGGTGCTGGGAACCAAACCCAGATCCTCTGCAAGAGCAGTCAGTGCTCCCAACCACTGAGCCATCTCTCCAGCCCCGCACTGGAATTCTTGACTCCGAGCTGACGAGAGATTTCAACCAAACTCCAAACTGAAGAGCTCCTTTGTTTTTCCACATTCCCTTCATCTTCCCTGTGTTTTATCCTGGCTCTCAGTGACTGGGAAATAGACAGGGGGGATAAGAGCTGGTTAGGAGCATGAGGTGGAAGTCTGGGGGTGCTGTCCACGTTCTCTTTTTGTATTGTTGGTTTAAGTAGACAGTCATTGTGAGGATTCACTGAGCTGTACTGCTATAAGCAGTGCTCTTCTATGTATATTACATTTCAACGGTTTTGTTAAAATGCCACCAAGGTGTGCTACCCACCAACAAAGTTTTTCTAATGTTGATGCTAATTGAGCTCTCAGTTTTCCTGATTTTCACAGAAACAGATAAGAGTAATATTTCTTCCTGACCAGTTTCAAAGGGAGGCATCACGTCGTTCAAAATGCTGACAGGTCATCACAGCTAAATCTCCTGTGCATCTAGGCTGAAATTAGACTCTGCAACATAATTGATTGGTTTTATCCTGTGCCTACTCCAAGTGGAAGTTAAAAGCCACAGGAAACTGGGTTGATACAACAAAAACAGTGAAGTTCACATTTAAAGGCAGCAAAGAGTGTGAAGCTAACAAGAGCACCAGAGAGAGAGAGAGAGAGAGAGAGAGAGAGAGAGAGAGAGATGAATGAAGGAAACGTGTTTTTAAATTATAGCCATTAGTTGGCTCTTTAAAAATCACTCAATCTAGTTCCAGTATCATAAAGCCAGAGAGACCTCTTGGATGCACCCATACATGGGAAACAACTTTTTTGAATACAGAAAAAGATACCTGGTTTAACCTATGCCACCAAAGAAACATAAATGAGTCACTGGGCCAGATGAACTTGAGAAAAAAAATAATAAACATCCCCCTTAGTGAACATATAATCAGAGAGGAAATCAATTACATTTTTCAGATTAGAAGAATTGATTCTATAATTTAAGATGTATAGTTAATTGGTAGAATTCAGAGCCTTTGCTCTTCTGCATAAATCTAGAGTGTGTTGTATTTTGAAGTGAGTCCACAGGTCCAAGCTGGGGAGATACAATTGCCCATGCTGATGATGATGGTGACCATGTCGTGTTCTATCGACAAAAGCAGGCATCGCCTAACCTGATTACAGCCACACGCAATCACGCCATGACAGACATGAAATGCATCTACGGTCTACCCTTGATTTCAAACAAGGACTTAGGAAAATGGTTCAGAATATAAAATTATGGGAAACATTACAGTACATCAAAGCAAAGCAAGTTTAATTAGGCTTAGTTTGATAATTGCCGAAAACAAAGAACCCGCCTCACAGCATGGCTGGTATAAAATCCAGCAGTAAGTCCGGTTGATCCAAATTAAAACCACCCTATCTACCATCCCACATGAATCCTTTTATCCGAACGCTACAGAGAACAAAGACTTTCAATTCCACTCAGAATTACACAGGGCCGGACGCTTTTCATCAGAGTTTGCTTCAGCTAAAACCTGCCTATGTGTGTTTTGCATTTCTATCTCTAAAATACGACATATAAAGACTTTAAGATAAAAGCCACAGACTCATGGATACAGCGTCAGAGTGCTCCTGCACCATCCACGCAGTCACAGACTCCATTTCTACTTCGCCCCCAGAGGAGTCATGTAGGAACAAATGTCAAAGTCTTGCAGCCAAATTCCTCTCTTAATTATTGATTCTGTAGAAGGGAAATATAGAAACTGGCCTCTCAGGAGAAGTATAACATATCCCCCAAATTTTAAATAAATGAGGAACACTATGGAATTAATTGGGCAAAGTGTTCTTGCTATGCTAATTTTTCAAAGTGGAAAATTAGGGTAGAGAATGAGAAGAAAGTGAGAGATGAGATGGATTGTGCTCGAATCTTGCTTCTTGCCTTGGCCCAGTGGAAGTCTTAAAGTCCCCAAGTCTCCTCTCTGGCTCCTCACATCAATTCTTCCAGCCGCCTTCTCACCTGAATTAGAGTTTAAGTACACACATACAAAAGCACACATAAACACACAGACACAGACACAAACACACACACACACACACACACACACACATTAATTTGCTGCCTCACAAAATTCTCCTCAAACTTAGAAAATTCAGTACATATATATGGAAAACATTCAATATCACTCATAATAAAAATACTTATTAAAGCTGGTGTGGCATCATGCACCTCTGATCCCGCACTTGGGAGACAGAGGCAGGTGGATCTCTGTGAGTTCGAGGCCAGTCTGGTCTAGAGAGTGAGTTCCAGGCCAGCTGGGGCTACTGGGAGACCCTGTCTCAAAAGAGACCAAAAAAAACTTATTAAGACATTCAATATTGCTTTTGCTTATCAAATAGACACAATGCCAAACAAAAAAGTGATTAATGCTGGAGAGAGTTCTGAAAAAGGTACGTCTATAAACACGGCTAGTGAAACGCCAAGCAGAATTACCTCTTTTAAAAAGATTTATCTATATTTTATGTGTATGAGTGTTTTGCCTACATGTATGTATGTGCACCCTGTGCATGCAGTGCCCATAGAAGCCAAAAGAGGACATAATGGTCCTTGAGTCATGGGCGAATGAGGTACAATATAGGAGTCTTATCCAGGGACGCACACTCTGCAATCTCTTAATCTCTAAAACTTAGCCAGTTGTGGCCTTCTGTGT
Organism: Nannospalax galili; assembly: GCF_000622305.1. NCBI lineage: Eukaryota > Metazoa > Chordata > Mammalia > Rodentia > Spalacidae > Nannospalax > Nannospalax galili. Next base: position 1,828,897 of record NW_008333388.1, read on the forward strand.
GTATCGCACTCTGTTGTATGAATAAGCTTCGCTGGTGAGAGTCAAGGGATACACTAGTGTTCTCTCCACCCTCTGTTCAGCTTATAGTCCATGAGCCATGGGTATAAAGGTTCCACTGTAGATGTGTCATCTAGGGCTAGGCATCTCTCAGACATATGTTCTCTGTGTGTGACCAGTTGTGGAGCCCTGCAGTAGCCCCCATCTGTTGCAAAAGGATACCTCTTTGATGAGTGGCTGTGCAGTACACTTGTCTGTAAATATAAGGATTCACATTTAGCATGTGGTGAGAAATTTCATTTGTCTAGAGAGATGACAGAGATAGAGTTTTCTCTAGGATCTATGACCTCTCCAGCTGTGTATATTTGGTTATAATTACAGTGCCACCCATGAGTTCACTCCTATTGAGAGGGCTTTAAGTTCAATTAGATAGCTGTTGATTACTCCCCAGATAACAGTGGCATTACTGCACCAATAAAGGTAGTTTGCTATGCCAGTCATTATGGTTATTAGACTTTTGGGCTGGGCTGGACCATTGATTGATTTTATTTTTTCACCCTTAGCAGCTTGCATAGTATCCTTTAGAACTATGAGAGCTGTTCTTCAGGGAGAAGGCTTCCAGGTCAGTTCCTGCTCCATTGCTCCAAGTCCTGTATCCAAAGTATATCCTGTCTTCAGCAGTAGGGTCTTACCTTCGAGTTCTGGGAGATAGCCAAGGGGTTCAGCAATAGTCTCTGACCAACCACTCAAGAGGAGGTCTCTCCTGTTTGGCCCTGTGCTCCTCGCCGAACAGCCCCCGGGTGTACCCCTGCGCTAGTGTTCAGACACTGTGTGTGTATTTCTCAGGGGGTTCCCGAACCAACACATTTCCCTCTGGCTTCCCACACTACCCAAGCTCCATTCATCTCTCCTCTCCCCCCACCCCCCGTTCAACCTCCCTCCTCCCTCCCCAATCCAAGCACTCCCATTGTTCTCCTCTCCCCCATAATGCCTACCTCCCACCATCCCCCTTTCCTGAGTTTCCTCCTTCCTCCCCTCCCAGCCAAACACTCCCACTTTCCCCACCTCCCCAGTGGTAACATCTGGTCCCCACTATCCCCCTCTTTGGGGCTCTTTCTTTCCCTTTACCTTTGTGTTTCCTTTCCATTTTCCTGACTTCAGGTGTTACATAAGGATACATATTCACATATAAGGGATTGGTGCTACAATCCGCAAATGAGGGAGCACCTACGTCACTTGCTTTTCTGAGTCTGTGTTACTTCACTTTGTACAACAGTCCCTAGTTCCATCCATTTACCTGAAAATTTCATAATTTCAGCTTTTCTTACTGCTGAGTAGAACTCCATTGTGCAGATATACCACATTTTCATTATCCATTTGTCAGAATTGCCATTTTGAAAATCAGTTTGACTATATAAAATTATGAGTATTTTTAAGTCATTGACAGTTTTTCTTAAATTTTTAAATTTTGTGTATATGGTGTGTGTGTGTGTGTGTGTGTGTGTGTGTACAGGTATGCATTTGCCACAACACAAGTGTAGAGGTCAGAGGACTTTCAGGAGTCTGGTCTCTCCTTCCACTGTGGGAGCCAGGGATTGAACTCGGGTCATCAGGCTTGCAAGACAAGCAGTTTTGCCCAATAAAACTATCTCATCAGTCCCTCATTGACAGTACTTCTAAGAATTATCAAAAATAAACAAAGCTATGAACAAAATTTTATATAGGACATAGTGTATATCAGGTTAAGAATTACCGCTCTTAGCAGAAGCATTATAAAAGTTCAGCATTAAACCAGGTATGGTGGCACATACATTTAATCTGAGCTTTCAGAAGGCAGAGACAGGCAAATCTCCATGAGTTCATGGTCAGTCTGGTCTACACAGCAAGTTCCAGGCTATAGACCTGTCTCAAAAAACAAAAACAAAAAAACAAAACCAACCCAGCATTAAGGAAATGTGGCTATGAGGTTCCCCTTTCCCCACATCCTCACCAGCATTTGTTGTCATCTGTTTTCTTGACCTTAGCCATTTTGACTGGGGTAAGATGAAATTTTTAAGTAGTTTCAATTTAGCTGGGCATGGTGGCACATGCTTTTAATTCTAGCATTCCGGAGGCAGAAGCAGGTGGATCGCTGTGAGTTCAAGGCCAGCCTGGTCTTCATAGTGAGTTCCAGTTCAGCTGGGACTACAGGGAGACCCTGTCTCAAAAAGACAAAAAATAAATAAATAAAAATTTTAAAATGAGGTAGTGTCAATTTGCATTTCCCTAATTACTAAGATGTTGAAAACTTTTTAAGGTATTTCTTAGCCATTTTTTTTCTTCTTTTGAGAACTCTCTTCAGATCTGTAGCCCATTTTCTAATTGGGTCATGTGTTTTCTTCATTCTTTGTTTTCTTAGTTCTTTGTAAATTCTAGAAATCCAGATGTATAGCTGACAAAGACTCTTTCCCACTCTGTGACTTTCTCCTCACTCAGTTGGTTATTTCCTTTGCGGTACAGAAACTTTGTAGTTTAATGAGGTCCCATTTGTCAATCGTTGACCTGAATTCCTGAGCAAATTATGCCTGATTTAGAAAGCCCTCTCCTACATCTATATCTTGTAGGGTATTGTCTATGTTTCCTTCTAACAGTTTCAACATTGAGGTCCTTGATCCATTTGAAGTTTAGCTTTGGACAAGGTGATAGATATAGGTCTAATTTCACTCTTCTCCACATAGAGATCCAGTTTTCCCAGCACCATTTGTTAGAGATGCTGCCTTTCCTCTGGTGTATACTTGTGGCACCTTTGTCAAATGTCAAGTGGTATAACTGCATGAAGTCGTGTTTGGATCTTTTTAAATATTTTATTTATTTTTTATTTATTTATGTGCATGTGTGTGAGCGCACCCATGTCATGCATTGCCTGTAGAGGTCAGAAGAGGGTGTTGAATCCCCTGGAACTGGAGTTATGGACAATTGTTAGCCACTATATGGGTGCTGGGAATCAAATCCAGGTCCTCTGCAAGAGCAGCCAGTGCTCTCAACCACTGTGCTCTCTCTCTCCAGACCTAGGTCTTCTATTTTGACCCATTGATCTACCTGTCTGTTTTTGTGCCAGTACCATGCTGTTTATTGCTATAGTTTTTTAATATAGTTTGAAATCTGGTATGGTATTCCCTCCATGGTACTGCTTTTTGCTCAGGATTTCTTTGGTTATTTAGACTCTTTTGTGGTTCTATATGAATTTTAGGAAGGCTTTTTTCTAGCTCTGTGAAAAATGTCAACCAGCTTTTGGTTGGGATTGCATTGAATCTGTAAATTGCTTTTGACAGGGTGGCCATTTTCACAATATTAATTCTACCAATCCAGGAGCACGAGAGCTTTTCCATCTTTCTGGTGTCTTCTTCAATCTCTTTCTTCAAAGATTTAACGTTTTCATTGTACAGATCTTTAACCTCTTTGGTTAGGTTTATTCCTGGATATTTTGGGGGCCATTGTGAATGGAAGTCTCTTTTAAAAAACTAAAACTAGATCTACCATGTGATCCAGCTATACCACTTCTTGGCATATACCCAAGGGACTCAGTATCCTACTACGGAAATACTTGCTCGGTGATGTTTGTTGCTGCTCTTTCCACAATAGCCAGGAAGCAGAAACAACCCAAGCACCCATCAACTGATGAGTGGATAATGAAAATGTGGTACATTTATGCTACGGAGTTCTACTAAATGATAAAGAAAAATGAAATCAAGAATTTTGCAATTAAATGGAGGAAACTAGAAACTGTTATACTGAATGAGGTGGCATAGAATCAGAAAAACAAGCAACACATGCTTTCTCCCATTTGAGGATCCTTGCTCCAAATCTTTAGATGAGAGTATATGTCCTGATGCAACCAGAGGAGCCAGGAACATGGAAAGTAATCAAGGGGAAAGAGAAAGAAGCAGCTTGAGAGAGGGGATAGTAGAAAACAGGAGTTATCAAGGGGAAATGAAGGGGTGCTTAACTGGGGCGGGAGGAGGCATGATTATACAAGGGCAGAGAGAGGAGAGACAAATAATATTTAAGTGTTGTGAAAAAACAAAGGGAAATGTAGTATTTAATAAATATAATGAAAAATACACATAAAATAAATGTGAGTGCGTGCGTGTGTGTGTGCGTGCGTGTTGCCGGTCATTATATAACAAAAATCACAGTGCCAGGCATGAGAAGCCTTCTTTGGAGTTGCTGGTTAGGGTAGTCCAAGAGGTTCCCAAAATAATACAAGCTATTGCCACAGCCCTTGGTCGCTTGCCAGAACTTTAAGATAAGACCCTACTGATGAAGATATGACATATTTTAGACACAGGACTTGGAGCAATTGAGCTGGAACTAACCTGGAAGTTTTCTCCCTGAAGACGAGATCGCACAGTATCAGAAGATACTATATAATTTTCCAAGGGAGAAAATTAATCAATGATTCTACTCAGCTATAAAGTCTATGAACCACAACAATGGTCGGCCCAATAAACTATCTCCATTGGTACAGTAGTGGCACTTTTATCTTGGGGGTAATAAACAGTTGTCTCATTGGACTTAAGGCCTGCTCAATGGAGGGAAACCATGTGTGGTACTGTAAACATAGACAAGTATACATGGCTTCCAAGGTCATAGATCCTAGAGAAAAAACAACTTCTATCAATTCACTAGACCCAAGTAATTTCTTACTGTATTCTAAATATATATCATTATATTTACAGACAAGTGTACCTCTCACCACTCATCAGAGGAACTTCTTGAGCAACAGATGGAGGCTGTTACGGAGTTCTGTGACTGGTCAAATGCGGAGAGTAAGTGACTGTGTGATGCCCAGTGGTAAGTGACACATCTACAACACAATCCCTACACCCAGGGAATATTGCAGAAGAGAGGGTGAAACTAATATAAGAACCAGAGGGTCAAGACAAGATTAATGGATTCTAGACAAGATCAAGAAGCCACACCAAAGAAATCTCCACAGTATGGAAGTCTAAGATCTGCATAATGACATAACCAGCTGACACACAAAGGTGGATGGAGAGAATGTCACGGGGTCCCACTTCAAGATGAAGAGCTATGGGCAATCAATAGATGCTGAGAGAGGGAGAATCAGTTTTCTCTAAGGACTAGCTCCCTAAGAAGCTATCTAATCCCAAACAGACAGCCCTAAACACAGGTACACATGAGCACTACTAAATGGACTCAGTATATTATACATATATATATGTATATTTATAGATGTATGTATGTATATGTAACAATAATAATCAAAGCAGAGGACAAGAAATTGAGAGGGAGTAGAGATGTGGGAGGAGTTGGTGGGGGAAAGATGGAAATGATAAAAAGATAAGACTCATGTATGAAACTCCCCAAAATAAAAAAGTTAAAAAAGAAAATGTGACAAACCAGGTTGTAAGTGTGGTGGTCACACGGGCAGCCAGAACAGGCTGGACCCTGCAGGGCAGAATTCTCTGGATAAGGAATTCTATAGCCAGGGCTAGGGATGTAACTCAGAAGTAGGGCACTTGCATGGGATATGAAAGGCTCTGGGCTTAATCCCCAGCATCAATAGGAGGAAAAATTGGCAGGTAACTCAGGCTTTGCATATTTTGAGTGACAGTTCTCTGGAGAAAGATCAGACGTGCAGGTGATGACTAAAAGCCAAAGCCAGGGGTGCAGATGAGGAGAGCCTGTCCCGTTTGCAATGCCCACAAAGCTACTGCCACTGCCTTCAGTCTCTTTATAATATATATATGCAACAATTCAAGTAATATAGAAAATATCAAATAAAGTTACCCCTACACGAAATAAACCATTATTAGTACCAAAGTACCGATGGTTCAGCAGTTCTCTGTGCCTATACAGACTACACAGGGAAATGCTTTTATAAAAATAGGATTATAATATAACTTCTGTTTTTATTAAAAAGCATTACATTTAATTTCACTTTAATTTAAGAGAAAGAATGGAAAATAAAATGGAACTAAAGGGATGGATGATATCTAAGTCAATTTTTTTCACCAGTAGAGATAGTTTTTCATAAAATATTCCTCCAAGGTTAAGGGAAAGAGAGGCTGAAATCATTTAGTTTAAGACTGCACGTGTCAGCGTTAGACAGTATCAGTATTGTCTATAATAAAAGATAAGGAAACAAGCAATGTTTTTAAAATGTATTATTGGTGCAGGTCTGTATGATATGTGTGAATATATTATGTGTGCATATGAGATATGTGTGCATGATGGGGCAGGTGCACACCAGAGAACAACTTTATGGAATCAGTTCTCTCCTTCTACCATTACATGGGTTCTGGGGCTCGAACTCGGGTCAGCAAGCTTGTAAGGCAAGCACCTTTACCTGCTGAGTCATCTCATTGGCCCCCAACAAGCACTCATTTCTTTTTACTTTCTTATTTTTGTAAGTGGCATTAGTTTTCCTTCATTGGAAGTATCTATAATAATATTTAGATTCAATTCTGTCATCCTAATTCACAGAGTTGTTTGGACTTCATTTTATGTTCAAGTTTATCATAAACAGAAGCGTGCATGCGCTCCAACTGCGCCATGTGGTGGATTCCCAATTGCCAGTGTTGCAGTTGCCTGATCCACTTCATCTCATACAGAAAGGACAAAGAGAGGACAAGAGAGAAAAAACGGGGCCAAACCCATCTTTCCATAGGGAACCCACTTCTGAAATAACACTATTCCATTCATGAGGCGGGAGCCCCGGTGACCCAAACACCTCCTGTTAACATCCATCTCTCAACACATTGGAGATCACATTTCCAGCATAAGAACTCAGAGAAAGAGAGAGAGAGAGAGAGAGAGAGAGAGAGAGAGAGAGAGACTCATGTAGCCCAAGCTGGCCTGGAAGTTGTAATCCTCTTGCGTTAGCTTCCTGACCTTCCTGACTACTGGATGTATGCATGGTAACGTATGCATGGTGTGCACCACCATGACCAGTTCCCAGGACATGAATTTTGAGGGGTACATTTAAACTATAACTGTCATACGAAGAAATATATTTTCTTCTTAAAATATACTCAAAAAGGGCCAACAAGATTTATCAGTGCATGAAGGTACCCGCTGCCAAATCTGACAGCCTGAGTCTGATCCTCAGGACCCACACAGTGGAAGGAGAGAACCAACTCCCAAAAGGTGTCTTCTGACATTCATGCACACATGAGGTGGCACACACATACATACAAAATATATAAAGAAAACTTCAATTATGTTTGTAAAAATACTTTAAAGGGTGCTCAAGAAAGTCAAAAGTAACAGACTTTTTTCTTGTATCAGGTCTTTGTTACTTTCTTGGGGCATTTATTCTATTTGTTGGAGGTGCCAGTTACTCTTACTGCAAACATCTTGCTCCCTAGTATCCTCTGTCTGGGCTGGAGATGGCTCAGTGGTTAAGGGCACTGAGTGCTTTTGCAGAGGACCTGGGTTCTGTTCCCAGCACCCACATGGTGGTTAACAACCATCTATAACTCCAGTTCTAGGGGATCCAACACCCTCTTCTGACCTCCACCAACATTGCACAAGATGGGTGCACTTTCATGCATACAGAAATATATTTATACACATAAAATAAAATAATATTTTATCCTAATATTCTGTATTCTAATACTGTGTACACTCGTACACAATAAAGAAAATACTAACGTCTAATTGCCTCAACTTCTGACTTCTTATCTGTGCACTGGGCTGATGTCAGCTCGGTCTTCTGAATCACTTCTGTGTCAACTACTCCAGTCCATTTGTTGATTTTATCTTTTTTTTTTTTTAACTATGATGATGTCTGAGTCATCTGTGGTGATTTATTATAATGGTCAGCTTGACAGGATTTAGTGCTTCCTAGAATATTAGTGAAGCACACTTTGAGTGGGAGACTGGTAGAACATGAGGTCTTTGACCCAACAGACGCTTTAATCCACTGATAAATTTTTTTTGAAAACAAACTTAAATAGACTATTGGGGCGGAGCAGAACTGTGGAAGGTGGGGCCTGTTTGGGAAATGGTGGTCACTAAGGGCTTGTCCTCAGAGGATGAATCTGCGCTGGCTCCTTCCAGGCTCACTCTGCTTCCTGGCAACCCTGAAGTGAGCAGCCTCATGCCCCACCACAGATTTCACCACGGGCTCCTGCCACCATGGTGTTCTGACTCAGCACAAGTGACTAACAATGAAACAAGGGAACCAGGGACTGAAACTTCAGAACTGGGAGCCAAAATAAGTCTGTCCTCACTTAAGTTGTCTCAAGTATTTGTCACAGCAACAAACTGACACACGGTTGGGTCTCCAGTTTTGCTCTAATCTCTTTCCATCTTGTTTTCCATCTTCTTTTGTGCTCTTGGTTTACTGAAGTCAGATTCCTTTTTGTGATGTGAAGCATTCTTGACAGTTATTTCTGAGTGGGGGGTGGGGGAGGTGGGTTGTCAGTTATAATTTTGTCAACCATATTTTCTTAGGCTATATTCTTTTTCTAGTGTACTTGCGTGGTGTGTTTGCCAATTTTTATCTTTCTCATATTTGACACAGATCCCTCCAAACCTCCGATTTTCTCCACGACACATTTTTACTGAGTTCCATCCCAAGCATCTCTACTTGTAGATATTATTTTCTCCTACCAGCCACAATCAAAGGGCTATGCATGTTGTAATCAATCTACTATACCCTGAGGATAGGTAATATAGACAGGAAGGGAGGGCACATCTGATTCTGAATATAGTCTTTTCCAGGAAACACTGACTGTATTCTTCTACCACCTAATTAAAACTGAATCCTCCTGGGTCTGTCCCAACTCCAGTGTAAAAGACCCATGAAGTCTCCACACCCAGCAGAGCCAGTCCCATGTGTTCATCTCCTATACATCTTCATATCCCTGATGCCAGTAATAGCGAAAAAGTATAAAAACATCCCCTCAGGTAGGTTGTCTCAGGATTTGGTTACATTTCCACTGTACATACAGGACCAGGGTTGGGTACCATGCCCGAATCCTTTACCATGGCTGTAATATTTCAGCATTTGTAGCCTTGAGTGGTACCCTTTGTGGTTTAAATGCTAACATTTTTAATTACCTTACAGTTTAGTTCATTTCTAATGTTTAGTGGTGTTCTTTTAGTGAGGAATTATGGGAGGGCAACTCTGAGAGTCAGTGTCACTCTGCCTTCTTTCCCGGCTTTAATGCTGGGTCACACATCGATAGCATGCACTAATACAGATTAGCGTTTCTAATCTAAGAAACTCTGCCAGGGACAAATTCAGGCACATTTCTCTATCACACATTGTCAGAACTGAGACCAGAATAGAATCAGAGTTGAGAAAAGAGATCCATTCAATTATTTAAGTCCATCCTGAACAGCAACAACAAAGTGGGCTTCCAGAGCTGGAAAGCAATAGCTGTCCTGTTGAGCTTCCCTGAGGAGTCCACACAATCCTTTTCACAATGGCACTGAAGCATCATTATTCAGCACCGTCTGTGGACCTGACCCAACTTTAAGTACCCTTGTAGTATAAGCATCTGGAGTTACAAGATCTTGAATTGATCAGTCAGTTAGCATTTATTGAGTACCTACTGTGTGCCTGTCACTGTACCCAGAGCTGTGGGAGACTAATGAAAAGAATTTAAGGCCTCTGGATTTTCAGAATCCACCAGTTAGAGGGATAAGAGGTGTGCACCCAAAACAGTGGTGGAATGGCTCAAAACAGGAGATAAGTGCTCTCCCCTCTGAGCTCAGACTCGGTCTAAAGGTTTGATTAGCCTGACTATATCTTCTGGGAAGGCCCTGAGAGGTCATTTTCTGCAACTTCTCACACCGAAGCACTCGTCATAAATGCCTGTTTGTTGAGCAGCTGTTGCTGGTAGTTAACTGTTAACTGCAACGGACACTTTAAAAATGGGAAATTATTGAGCTTTTTGTTTTAAAAGGTTTTTGAAACACCTATTAGTCTAGCCAGCTTTCCCTTGGAAGCATGTAAAACTGTCCCTCTGAGTCACACTGAGTCAGCCACAAGCTCACTAAAGCTACTTTGGTTCAGAAAGGCAAGTGAGCTTATGTCCAGCAAGGTCCCCTACAACTTAGTGTGTATCTGCCATTCATGAATCAAAGTTAATATTTGTAAACAAATTTCAGATTGGACAGAAAGGCAGAAAAAACAGAGGTGTGAAACCAACCTTGGGTTCAAAACTCCAGTTCTGCCTCTAGCTCTGTGAGTCGTACTTGAGGTTCCTTATCTGCAGAATGGAGTGAGGAAAACCTACTTAGAGAGGCTGTTTGAGGGTTGATGTAGCAATACAAGGAAAGTACAGGGCGCTGAGCAGGGCTCGGTAGCTACGAGTGTCTTCCCTTCTTTCTATATGGGAGAAGTTTCGTACTTTTGTGTCCCTTCCAGGACCCACAACTTTGGTGATCTAGGATTCCATTCAGTCAGTAGACCAGGCTGGCCTCAATCTCACAGAGATCTACCTGCCTCTGACTCCTGAGTGCTGGAATTAAAGGCATGTACCACCACACCTAGCCCTTAAAAACACTTTAATAGAGTCTACAATGATGTTGAAATTTAGAAAATGTGCAATGAAATATGGTCATATTCACCTCCCACTTCCCCTATCTAACTCCCTTCACATTCTGCCCCTAATGCCCCCTCCCAACTTCATGTCTTCTTTTTTTCTTTTAATAATCCACTAAATCCAGTTAGTGCTGCTCACTATGCATGGGTGTGGGGGCATCCACTGGAGCACAGGAAACCTACTAGTAGCCATATGCTCAATAAAGAATGATTCCCCCTCCCCCAGCAACTATCTACTGCCAATAGTAGATCATCTGCTTGTGTGGTAGGGCCTGGAGACCATCTGCTCCATCTGTGCTGGGATTTTGACTGGCTTGATCTTGTGCAGGTCTTGTGTAGGTGACCACAGCTGCTGTGAGTTCGTGAGCACAGCTGCCATGTCACAAGAGAAGACAGCGTCTCACAGCTCTCCCCCACATGCTCTGCCTCTCGTGTGTATGAGGACTTTGTGAAGCACGTTTTTAAAAGCTAAAGACAAATCTTAGCAAGCATCTAAGCCTTGGGTAGGCTACAAGAAAAGGGAAGGACAAAGTGGACCAGCGCCTCCACAAAGCAAAGCTGAAAGGGTGGGAACCAAGGTGGCACCACGTGGGTGGAAAACAACCTGACCATGGCAAGAAAGGAAGGGAGAGAAGTGGTGGAGTTGTAGAGACCTTCTGTACACTGAGCACCCTGCACACACTCAGACTTCCTGTGCTCTAAGAACCTTGGACACACCCAGTCCTCCTCTGCACAGAGCACCCTGCACACACTCAGAACTCCTGTGCTCTGAGCACCTTATACATACCCAGTCCTGTGCACAGAGCACCCTGCACACACTCAGGCCTCCTGTGCACTGAGCACCATGCACACACTCAGGCCTCCTATGCACTGAGTGCCTTGTACACACTCAGACTTCCTGTGCTCCGAGCACCTTGGACACACCCAGACCTCTTGTGCACAGAGCACCCTGCACACACTCAGAACTCCTGTCCACCGAGCGCCTTGTACACACTTAGATCAATCATGGTATTCAGTCCTCCAAACATGCCAATTAAGTGAATGTATCTTTCCATTCTACAATTATTTATTTGCTACCATGTCATTTGTAAGCAGTTAGAAGATTTAACCTGGGAAAGGCCATGTAACCAACAAGTGGCAGCACTAGAATTCACAACCACAGCCTGTGTTTTCCACCAAGTTTACATTTTTCGAGCTACTATGCTACCTCCACAATGGGGGCAGTAAGTAGACAGAGTGAGGGTGTGTATTAGCCAGGGAACCCCAGAGAGATTGAAGCAGAACCAATAGGTTAGAGAGAGAGAGAGAGAGAGAGAGAGAGAGAGAGAGAGAGAGAGTTATAAGGCTGAGACGCCCTACAATCTGCACTCTATGGGCTAGAGAACCAGGGAAGTCAGTGGTACAGTTCAAACACCTGACAGGCAAGGAGTCCATAGGCCTTAGAACTAGGAGCTCCAAAGCAGGAAAAGAATCTTGTTCCAGCTCCAACAGCCAAGCAGAGCAAATTTAAACTTCCATCTGCTTTTTGGTTCTATTCGGGCCTTCAACAGAAGAGACTTCTCATACTGGAAAAAGCAACCTGCTTTACTCAGCCCACCAATCCCTGTGAGGCGCTCTCCTGGATTTTTTTTTTTTTTTTCGGTCTTTTTGAGACAGGGTCTCACTATGTAGACCAGGCTGGCCTTGAACTCACAGAGATCTATCTGCCTCTGCTTCCCGAGTGCTGGGATTAAAGGCGTGCACCACCACGTCCTGGAAACATTTTTACAGAAACACAGAGAAAAAATGGTTAACCAGTTATCCCGTGGCCCAGGCAGGTTGACATGGAAAATTAACTATCATAGGGTAGATTCCAGAGAACTGGAAAACCAAGTATATGAAGTCTAATCCTTGCTATGGATTGCAAGAAGCCATCAGAATGTCTAGATAAATACTAGTTGCTCTTTTGCCCTTGTAATTGAATTATAAATATATGGCTAGCCATGTAAAGGGGTATTATCAATAATTTCCAATGACAATAAAATACAATTCTGTTAATCCAGAGTAAAGGAGACATGACAACCAAATGCCATACCAAGTGCTCCACTGGGCCCTGTGCTTGCAGAAAAATGTGCTAGAAAGGTACTGTAAAAAAAAGAAAGAAAGAAAGAAAGAAAGAAAGAAAGAAAGAAAGAAAGAAAGAAAGAAAGAAAGAAAAGAAAAGAAAAGAAAGAAAAGAAAGAAAGGGTACCGTGTTTTGATTGATAAAATTGGGGAAAGGATGGTAGATTAGATCAAAATATTCCATCAATGTTAAATGAGATGAATTGGATGAATGTACTATGCTAAAGGAAAAGAATTTCTTAGGAAATGTATACATAAGGTCTGAGCTGTTTGTCACTCATGATAGATGATAGATAGATAGATAGATAGATAGATAGATAGATAGATAGATAGATAGATAGATGATAGATGGTTAATTTCTGTTTGCTTTATATTGTTATGATAAACACCATAACCAAAAGCAAGTTAGAGGAGGAAAGAGCTTATTTCAACTTACAAGTTAACAATTGATCATCAAGGGAAGCCAAGGCAGGAACTCCAGGATGGAGCTGACACAGAAACCTCAGAAGAATGCTGCTGGCTGGCTTGCTCCCAGGCTCACAGTCAGCTAAGCTTTCTTACAGTCCAGGCCCATCTGCCTGGGGCTGGCACTGCCCACAGTGGGTGCACCCTCCTATATTAGTGATCAAGAACACACCCCCACAGACATGCCCCCAGGCCAATCTGATGGAGGAAATTCTTCCATTGAGGCAGCCTCTTCCCTGGTGTGTCAGTTGATAACCAAGATTAGCCATCCCATACATACATACACACATAGATAAATGTACTAACTACATGCTAACCTACATAAAACCTACATGACTTTCTTCATACTCTTCTTCAACTTTTCGACAAATTTTTTTGTTGTTTCCCAATAAATTTTCAAAAAGAATGGCATGATGGTTTACTTTGCTTTTTGTTGCTATGATAAAACACTGACAAAAACAACTTGGGGAGGAAAGAGATAATGTGCCTTACGGGTTACAGTCCATCATCAAAAGAAGCTCAGTCGGGAACTCAAGGAAGAAACTGAAGCAGAGACCATGGAGGACACAGCTTACTGACTTGCTTCCTCTGGCTTGCTGAGCCAGCTTTCTTACACAGCCCAGGACGGTCACCTGCCCAGGGATGGTACTTTCCACAGTGGGCTGGGGCTGGGCCCTCCCACATCAATTAGCAATCAAGAAAATGCCCCACAGACATGGCCACAAGCAAATTTGATGGAGGAAATTCCTTTATTAAAGTTTCCTCTCTCTTCCCAAGCGATTCCAGTTTGTATCAAGTTCACACATGATATCTGTGGTCACTTTTGTTTTTAATATTTGATAATTAATGTTTTGATAAAATATTTGAGGCCCAAAGATCAATTGCTTTTTTAAATAAAGATCTAGCATAACACTTTTTCTTTGAAAAAGAAAATTTGTCTTCCTACCACTCCCCTCGGTGTCCACAGAACCATCTGTTCATTTCCTGCGCAGTGACCCAGTGGCCAGAAATTCACCATGTCTACTCTCAAGATCCATGCCAGAGAGATCTTTGACTCTCATAGGGATTCCACTGTTGAGGTTGATCTCTACACCTCAAAAAGTCTCTTCCAAGGGGCTGTGTCCAGTGGTGCCTCAACTGGTATCTATGAGGCCCTGGAACTCCAGGATAATTATAAGATGCGCTGTATGGGGAAGGATGTCTCAAAATTTGTTGAACACATAAGTAAAACAATTGCACCTGTTCAGGTTAGCAAGAAACTGAATGTCATAGAACAGGAGAGGATTGACAAACTGATGATTGAAATGAACAGGACTGGAAATAAATCTAAGTTTGGTGCAGATGCCATCCTGGGAGTATCCCTGGCTGTCTGCAAAGCCAGTGCTGTAGAGAAGGGTGTTCCCTGTACCAACACGTCGCTGACTTGGCTGGTAACCCCGAAGTCATCCTGCCGGTCCCAGCTTTCAGTGTGATCAATGCTGGCAACAAGCTGGCCATGGAGGAGGTCATGATCCTCCCCAAGGGTCTGGGAAGCCATGCACATAGGAGCAGAGGTTTATCACAACCTGAAGAACATCATCAAGGAGAAATACAGGAAAGATTCCACCAATGTGGGTGATCAAGGCAGATTTGCGCCCAGCATCCTGGAGAACAAAGCAGCCCTGGAGTTGCTGAAGAATGCAATTGGGAAGGCTGGCTACCCTGAGAAGGTTCTCATTACATGGATGTAGGTGCCTCTGAGTTCTTCAGGTCTTGCAAATACGATTCAGACTTCAAGTGATGCCAGCAGATACATCATACCTGACCAGCTGGCTGACCTATATATAAGTCCTTCATCCGGGACTATCCAGTGCTGTCCATTGAAGACCCCTCTGACCAGGATGACTGGGAAGCTTGGTAGAAGTTCACAGCTAATACAGGCATCCAGGTCATTGGGGACAATCTCATAGTGACCAAGCTGAAGAAGATTACCCAGGCCATGGACGGGAAGTCCTGCAACTGCTTCCTGCTCAAAGTGAACCAGATTGGCTCTGTGTTCAAGTCTCTGCAGATATGTAAGCTGGCCCAGTCTAATGGTTGGGACAGCATGGTGTCCCAACACTCTGGGGAGACAGAGGATACCTTCATTGCTGATCTGGTGGCGGGCTATGCACTGGGTAGATTAACACTGGTGGGCCTTATTGGTCCCAGTGTCTGGCCAAGCACAATCAGATCCTCAGAATCAAGGAGGTACTGGGCAACGAGGTCAAGTTTGCTGTCAGGTCCTTCAGAAATCCCCAGACCAAGTAAATGATGGGCCAGCCATCCCTGGAGCCCTTAGTCACCACTGGCTGCTTAAACCTTGTCCCTGATGCCACTGAGGTGGCTCAAAGATGGCCCAGTGTTTGCCAGGCCTCCGTAGTTAGCTCCCTCTCCTACAGCTGCTTCCTTAGAAGTCACACCTGACCACCTGGAGCTCTGTTGGAAACCCTAGCTCTGATCATGTGATTGGTCCAAATCACTGTTTGTCCCACTTAGTGTCAGGAGCCCTCATCCCTCCAGTGTAAACTCCAAGGTGTCCACAGACAAGATTCCCAGTGGTTCTTTGTGCAAAATGAAAGTCTCGGTGACTCGTAAAGAATATAAAAATAAATAAATAGATAAAATTTATCCAACGTCTAAAAGAAAGAAGAAAATTTAATGAACATCTAATGTCTTCTATGCCCTTTACAAAATTTCTCATTTAATCTTCAAAACAAGTTTTCAAGGTGGATTTCATCCTCATTTTCCAAATTTTGAAATGAGTTCAAAGAACTCAGATAAAGTTTCTAAGGTAAGGAGTCCAGATCTGTTCAATATTTCCAGTGCCAAATTGAACATTCATCAATAAGCCATGAAACCATAGTCATCTCATAATTCATATATAAAATTAAGTTGTGTTCACATGAAATATATTGCATTTGATGCTAAACATCCTTTACCTGGCTCATTCTAAAGCTCTAGTTAGGAATCTCGTCATTGTGTGTTTTACACATGTCCTCTCAGAAGATTTGATGGGTAAGCGGAATCATGCAACCAAGGGAGGAGGAGCTACAATAGATATATATACACACACACACGAATGTGCATGCATGTGCATGCATAGCTTGTACCTACACCCTACATGTGATTGCACTTGGTTTCTTCCTCCCTAAATTAGACTTCCTGGAGCACTCAAAACCAATAGGATGTACATAGATATATGGAAAGATTTATGTAAGGCTTAGCCTACAGGATTATGGAAGCCAATAACTCCCATAATCTATTGTGTAGATGGTGGCCTAAGAAAGCCTGTAGTGTCATCCTAGCCCAGAACTGGGTATGCTGGCTCATGCCTGTATTCCCAGCACTCCAAAGATAGAGGCAGGTGATCAGGAGTTCAAGTCTATTCCTCAGCTGTATAGTAGGTTTGAGGCCAGCCTATGCTATATAAAATGTTGTCTCCAAAAAACAACGATGACAACAATGATGATAGTAACAATAATAGTTTCAGTACAAACTTTAAAGCTAAGAGCCAGGAAAGCTGATGGTGTAAGTTCCAGTCAAAATCCAAAGACCAGGGCCAGTGAGATTGTTCAGTGGATAAAGGTGCTTGCCACCAACCCTGGTGACTGACTTTTGATCCCTGAACTGAAATGGCGGAAGAAGAGAACCAACTCCTGCAAGTTGCCCTCTGACCTCCACACTCACAGCGTGGCACTCAAGGCCCCCCACACAAATTAATTAACTAAGTGTCAATGTTTGAGAAGATGGACAACCATGTTCCGGAAGAGAGCGTAAATCCTTCCTCTGATTTTTGTTCCATTGAGGACCTCAATGTGCTGCATGATGCTTCCCAACATCATTGAGGATGGACCCTCTTTACTCAGTCTACCAATGCAAACCCCAAGTTCTCCCAGGTCCCACAATCTGGACCCAGTAAAGCTGCCACAAAATTAACCATCTATGGTGGTTTGAATGAGAATGCCCCCCCATAGGCTCCAAGTATTTGGACATTTTGTTCCCAGTCCTGGTGCTGTTTGGGGAGGTCTTAGAAGGTGTGGCCATGCTGGAGGAAGCACATCACTGGGGGTGGGCTTAGAGAGTTCTTAAGCCTTGCTGGATCTGCTGTCTCTCTCTCTGCTTCCTGTGCCTGCTTGAAGATGTGAGCACTTAGCTTCTGCCCCTCCTCCAGCACCTCTGCCACCACACTCTTGCCCCTTTGGAACTGTAAGCTAAATAAACTCTTCCTTTTACAAGTTCCCTTGGTCACAGTGTTTTATCACAGCAACAGAAAAGTAACTAATACATCATCAAAGTCCCTACGCACCCAAACCAGTACACTCCCAACTTGGAACATACTCCTTACCACCCCTTCAGAACCTGTTATCAAGGATTACAGGAACTCAGGGCCCCCAGCAAATCAGGACCACCCAATATCCCATCTCCACAAGTAATTTCACCCAACAATGCACTTCACTGATTTGATTTCCTTTGTCATATTCTCATTGTGATTCCAAACAGTCTTAAATAATATTAAACCAGACTGAGAATGTGTTTGGAGATCATATAGAATAGAACTGAACGTAAAAAGACATGTCAGTTATCACAGACGTGACTTCATCTTTTCCCTGCTATGGTGGCATTTGAAAGTTTCCTGTTACTCATTTAGATCCCAATCTCTGAGCTTCCCTCTCCTTTCTTCAAACAGATTTTCCTCAGCAAAATAACCCTTCAGTCACTACCAAGGACAGCCTGGTATGTGGGCTACAACAGATGCACAAGACAGGCTCTACAGGCATTTTAAAGGGTTCAGTGTCAAGATAAAATTTGTCTAATGCGGCATTTCCTCTCAAGTGCAATTTATCATCCTTTAGATGTTGAATTCCTTATAAATATTAGATTTCCTTTTTTGGCAAACCTAGTTTGTTATTCTACCCTTGGTTCGGGACAAGCTTTGAAATTGAATTGACTGTTTGGCTGCTCTTATCAATTCAGTTTCTTTACTTTCAATTCGATTTTTCCCCCTTTGCCTTGAAATTCTACACATATTCTAACACTTTGAAAAACAATGTCAATTAGAATTTGACCCTTTTGTGGAAGCTGTTTGTTCCAAAATGCCTTTTAGCACATCTCTTGATGGACTTATGTCCTAAGAAAACCAATATAGACTACAAAGTCTTCCTGTTTGTGCCCAAGGTGTAACAATATCTCTGGTGTCATGAGGCCTTTGCAGGGACTGAGCAAAGAGGCCTCAATGCTTTTAAAGTTAGGAAGTCCGATGACAGTAGAATACTGATACGCAAAAGCTGTCACCTATGCCAGCTAGATGTGGCAGCCCAGGAAAAGGTATGGTCACAGCACAGAGCTACACAGTGACTGTCAGGTCCTGACTCGTAAGGACACCAGTTCATACTGCAGTGGCATGTCCAATGAGGCTGACAAAGCCAGATCCTCCTAAGAATCAGGAACACCAGTGTGTAAACAATGGACACCAGACATGGGGGAAGACACACTAGATGTGCTGATCAGAAAAGTACACTGGATAGTGGATGAAGCAGGTGCTATTAATAGAAAGTAGATAGTGCCTCTTTCACTTCTGTTCATTCCTTTTGTAAGGGCTTAAAAGAGGCAGAATTCAGACCTTCCAGCCCATATTTAATGCAGAACACTACCCACTAATAGGAAGTTCCTTGTGAGGCATTCTGCTGCTTCCCAACTGAAATTAATCACCCCTCCCCAACACTCTGCAGCACTGCAGTGCCTTATTTACAGCCCTTGAAATAACCAATGTGGAAGTGTTTTGTAAACTGAAATGCATTGTACAAATGTCAGGTGTTGGAGACTTGGCAGGGGAGCAATAGATAATGCATCCCTTCTATTCCTAAATTAGAAACCAATTGAGAGAGAGAGAGAGAGAGAGAGAGAGAGAGAGAGAGAGAGAGACTCAGGAGCCATACGGAGAGTGACAGACTTATTGCAGATAACAGCTGGCTCGGATCAGGGGCACAGTGAGCTCAATCATGCTTCTCCCTGGAGTTAGACTTATCCACCCAGTCAAGGTGATTGCCTTCCTGCTGGAGACAGGATGACTACAGAGCCTACATTCACTCATCAAAGGCGCCATTCTCCTGGAAAGGCCTGAGTGAGCTACAGAGCCAGACCGGAAGTGTCGCATTGAAAGCCTCCGTATAGAAACACAGAGAGAAAACAGAAGGTCCTCTCAGATAGTGGCCTACATGCTTCATGCTGCAGTTGCTTACGTGTTTGTGGTAGAACTCTGGGCTATAAACCAGGAACACAGAGCTAAGGCCTCAGGAGAATTGCAATCTGGTGGAAACTGTTAGCAATCCAAACGTGGAGGCCATGCAAGCATTAGGAAGGGTGGAGTTCATTTCGCCTTGGTGAGCTGGAAAGGTTTCACGGAGCGGGTGATAATCAAGTTGGCTCTCGGAGTATGCATAGAAGCTCACCAGATGGAGAAGAGAAGAAAGGGAATTATTCCCAGTAAAGGAGGCAGCAGAGCAAAGCCAGGGAAGCTCAAACCCTTTATGGAACGAAATGAGACAGGAATAAGTGAACGCCATCATTGCAGAATACAAAGCTGTGTTTCTCCTATCTTACTTTACACAGAGGCTGAAAGTCAAGTGCAGATGAATATGCATTTTTTATTTTTAAAAAAGAATAGCTTTCTAATTCTCTACCACAATAAGATTTTCCTCTCTCTCTCAGGTTTTTTTTTGGGGGGGGGCGAGGGGGGTATTATACTGTAGCCCAGGACAGGATGGCCTCAAATTCGGTGCACTCAAGTGCTAGGATTAAAGGTATGAGACACCACACTCCGCTTTTCTTTCTTAAAAAAATCTTTAAAGCTGTCTTGAAAAGGACACATGTGTGAACTCACAGATACAGTCTTGGGGTTATTTGTTGTTGTTGTTGTTGTTGTTGTTGTTGTTGTTGTTGTTTTAACTAAAAAAAGTACAGTTCTGGGGCTAGAAAGATGGCTTAGTAGTTAAGAGCACTGGCTGTTCTTGCAGAAGACCTAGGTTTGGTTTCCAGTACCTGCATGGCTAACAACCTTCCATAATTCCAGTTCCAGGGATCCAGCATTGCATGCATAGGTGCACTTATATACATGCAGGCAATGCATTCAAATACACAGAGTAAAAACAAATAAATAAATGAAAGTTCAGTTCCATCAACAGCAGAAAATAAGAGCAGATGCAATTATTTACTCATGTTCTTTCACACTTTAACAAAAACCTGTGTCCTAACTTGTATTTGCAATACATAAAAGATAAAGTCATATACAGGAACCAGATAGGTGAGAATATATATCCCTAATCAATATGTACAGAATATGTTGGTTGTTCAAGAATAAAGTCCATATCTAAATATATCTTCCTCTATGCGTTGCTTCCTATACATTGAAAAGCAAAGCATTTGGCTATTCCCTCCGAATTTAAATCTTTAGAATCCTTGAACTTAGTATTTCGGAGTTACCTTTCTGAGTAACTTCATTTTAGGGAATGGAATTGCATCCATCTGTTATATGAACTTTTTCAAACAAGCTTTCCTGAAGACTGAGCACAGTCCTTATCTAAGAACTCTAAAGATGTCAGTCATTTTCTCCAATAGCTTCCCTCACATCCACTTCATCAGCTACTTTTGTGGGTTCTCAGGAGCCACGGGGCATATGCCTCTTTGCCTTCTCACTGTCCCCACCTGGTCTTGTACATCTGCTCATGAGTTATCTGTGAAGCCTCATGACTCACCTGGGCTTCATACCAGCATCCTCACCAAACACCAATTGGGACTCTTGACCAGAATATTTCTAAATGTCAGCCTGTCCTCACCCTCCACATGGCCGTTGCTTCTGTTCCCAGGAGCCCATTGTTCTGATATGGTTATGACTCAGAGTGCTGAATTGCTCAGAAAGGAAAAAAAAGCATATATCTGTAGCAAAATGACAAGGAGTTGGTACGTTTAATATAGTGAAAGATTACATTAAAAAGATTAAGGCACTTCAATTGGTAAGTGGATAAACAAACCACTTGCTGAAATTAAATATAAATGATTAGCAAACTCAGGTGAAAATTTCACCCTCTCAAGTAATCAGAGCAATACAAAATAAAACAATGATAAGGTAAAAGTTTATAAGAAAGATATTTGAAAGACAATATCCTAGACTGTCAAGATGTAGAAAAGCAGGTATTCTTGTACACTTTAGATAAATTGGTATAATCTTTGGTAAAAGCAATTTAAGAATAAATGCCTCCAATTTTCAGGTTCTATTATAAAGACAAGCTGGGAATTAGAATGTATGCAGAAAGATATTCTTAATTATTTATATTACTCAAATACAAAAAAAAAAGTCTTTTCTTTTTTAATTTGTTTGTTTTGGAAGCTGGAGAGATGGCTCAGCAGTTACAAGCACTGTCTGCTATTGCAGAGGACCCAGGTTCAATTGCCAGCACCCACAGGATGACTAACAACTGTAACTCCAGTTCCAGGGAATCCGATGCTGTCTTCTGACCTCCACGGGCATTGCATGATGTGGGTGCAATTGTTAGAGTACCCAAAAGCCCCATAAGTTTAACTGGTCCAGACTATAAAATGTCTAGTCCATCTGTTGGAGGCCCCACCTTTCCAGTCTCACTGGTCAATTACCTGGTGATAGAACCACTCCTAGGAAGGCAGGTTCACTTAAGTTATGCTAAATAGATGGGTAGAATACCTGGTGTGTTAATGAGGTGGGGAATATTTCCTGCCTTGAACTAAGCTCAGATTCCTGCAGAACTTCCAGATCAGCCACAACCATGTAGGCCTCCGTAAGTCTGCCTGCTTTCCTGAACTCTTCAGGAAAGCATAATTTCTCCTTTTCTTCTTCATGCCTTTCTTACTAAACATGCTTTTCTAAGGCTCTGGGCTGCCCCTAGCATCTTGTAGTTCTTCACTTTTTCTCTAAAGCTTCCTTCTCCCAGCCATGTGTCTGACTTCCCACGCAGGCTCTAAACCTGCACAGCTCCATGACTTTCTTTCCTTCTTCCCACTATTCACCCCCTCAAGGCAGCTGCCAAGATTACCAGCTCTCCCGCCCTGAGAATTTTTCTTTAAGATTCTAATAAAATTGTAAAAGCTTCCATTTGGGTCCATTCTTAAATTCTTTCATGAATGAGACTAAGACCCCTCTAGGGGACCCTCTTTCTCCCCATTTCACAATTAACACGCATACAGGCAATGCACCCATACACATAAAATAAAAGTAATTTTTTAAAACGTGTTTGTTTGGTTTTTGTTTTTTGAGGCAGGGTCTTCACCATGTAACCCATGCTTACCTCAAACTATTGATCTTCCTGCCTCAGCCTCCCGCTTACTGTCAACTTTTGTGTGTTGTGTCGCCTTTGCTTTGTTTTGCTTTTTTCTCACACTGGAGATTTAACCCAGCGCCTCATACATGCTAGATGAGCACCTACCACTTAACTATATCCCCAACATCTTTTTGCAGTGTTTACCTTGAGACAGGGTCTCACTAAGTTACCCAAGTTAGCCTTGAATTCATTATGTAGCCCAGACAGGCCTGGAACTTTTCCTGCTTTGGCCTCCCTATTACTTACGACGATAGGCCTGTACCCCAAGGCCCAGTTTAATGTCACTGTAGTTGGTTGTTTAACAAATGATTAAATAAATTATTGTTGACTATGACAGTAAAGATTTTAATGCATAACAAATGCATGTGATGCATATGTAGCACAGTTATGAGAATTCAGCTCTGTATAGAGAGTTAGAGAAGATACCTAAAATACTCGGAATGCTCGAGTTTAAATGCTGTAACTACAGGTCATCTTTGGTCTTACCTTCACTTTCCTGTTATTCAAATTTACTTTGACTGTGTTTGACTTAGAATGTGTTACCTCTATAATAAAGGGAAATTTTTTAAAAGCACTTGAATATGGAATCAAGAATCCTAGCCTTTCACCTAAGCTCTGTCCCTAAAAGAATTATCAAGCTTCAGATAGTGTATTTCATCTCTCTGCGTCTAATTTCTCTGTTCTGGAAGTCTTTGCAATATGCCACTGACCAGACTAAACTGGTTGCTAAAATCTCTTTCCCTGTGAGCTCCAGCTGGAGCATGTCCCCAGATGGGTGGAGGTGAAATTGCAGTCGTGTTGTTCTATGTATAACATGTTGCTGCAGGGGATCCTTACAGTCTCACTCATCGCCCCTTACCTGCTAGTTCAGGTAATCTCATGGACCAGTTGTCAGTCCTGAGGCCGCTCTACCTTCCCTGGATCTCCAG
The DNA here is from genome assembly GCF_000622305.1 of Nannospalax galili. Classification (NCBI taxonomy): domain Eukaryota; kingdom Metazoa; phylum Chordata; class Mammalia; order Rodentia; family Spalacidae; genus Nannospalax; species Nannospalax galili. Next base: position 1,852,323 of record NW_008333388.1, read on the forward strand.
CTTCTCCAAGGCCTGGACCAGGTATATGTTTAGCTCCATGATAAGGCACACTGGTTTTTCCTGTTGGACATTTGTACGTTAAGGTCAAAGGCATCAAGAGCTGAGACAGATTTGATCCATCCTCATAGACACAGGTCAAACCTCTGGGTTCAATCTTGTCCTGACTCTACTAGGAGTTACATTTATCTACGTTGCCCATCTTAGAATCCAAATGCAAGCTCAAACAGAAAGACAACAGTCATAAAGAGACTTCTCAGTCATCTCCCACAATTATGTAAAGTGAAATTTCTCTAATAGCTAAATACCTGAATATCTAGTGGTCTTGTGTCTCTGAGTAAACTATGACTGATATGAGTTGGGGTTTATTTATTTATTAAAGACCACATTTCCATCTAGTAAGATGTAGGGATTTCTTTGTTCATGTTTAAAACTCCTTCCAGCCCCAAACTAAAGGAATTTAAAGTAAATTCAAACATTCTGTATCCATAATCAATTGAAAATCTAGAGAGTCATCTTTTCAACACAAAATTAACATCTATGTTGGTTGGACAGTTAAGGAAACATGCCCAGTGCACATGACTGTAACCTTTCCTTTCAGAATCCTGTGAAAGAGAAAGTAGAAGGAATTTGAAAGGTATAAACACAGGGGAAGAGATGGAAGAACCAACCAGGCAGGATTAATGCAGATGAAAGAATGATGGTGTGATTTGAATATGAACCATCTCTTGCAGGCTCGTGTGTTCCCATGGTTCCCAGTCAGTGTCACTGTTTTGAGAGGTTCTGGAATCTTTAGAAGAGGGTGAGGAAGAATAAGACAGAGATCTGATATCCATGAGTGACAATGGGGCAGTTGAAGGAAGAGGGGCCCTGGGGCCCATACTCTGTTCCAAGGCTTTCTGCTCTGGCTGCCTCCTGCCACACCTCCCCTGCCATGGTGGACTCTCATCCCTCCGGAACAGTACGCCAAATAAACTCTTCCTTCTATAAGTTGCCTTGGTCACAGTAGCTTACCACAGCAACAGAAAGTAACTAACACAGTGGGGAAAGGTGCTTGCTGCCAAACCTGACGACCTGAGTTCAATCCTTGAGGGGGGAGCACATGATGAGACAATGGACTCCATCAAGCTGGTCTTTAACGCACACGTGCGCGCGCGCACACACACACACACACACACACACACACACAAAGTAAATGTTTAAAAGTTACCATCTTAACCATTTCTAAGCACACAATTCAGTGTTTTTAAACGTGTTCATACTGTTGTTGCGGTCATCACTGGTGCACAGCTCCACTTCTTATCTTATAAAGCCGAAACTCTACACCCATTAAATAGCCCTCCATTCTTTCCCCCTTCTAGCCCTTGGCAAACACTTTCTACTTTTCTGTCTCTATAATTTTGACTACTCTAAGTACCTCACATAAGTGGGGCAGTAGAGCACACGTCTCTTTGTGATTGGTTAGTTTCACATAGCACAATGTCCTCAAGGTCTACTCCCTTTGCAGCGTGTTTGTCGGTATTTCCTTCTTTCTAAAGCTGGATAATATTCTGATGATGTACAAATGGCCCCTGACCTAAGATTTTCAACTTTATGATAGAAAAACTGTGTGTATGTGGAATTTTAGGTTTTGAGTTACTCCCCCAGGTAATGATTTGTGGTCCAATACTCTCCTGCCATGCTGAGGAGGAGGAGTGAGTTACAGTTCGCAGTCAGCCAGGTTAGCATGAGGGTAAACAACAAACATTCTACACTTGTTTCTAACCTGCGGTATTCAGTAGCTTACATATACTGAGTACGCTTTTTAAAAATATTTTGTTATTTTTATTTTATGTATATTTGTGTATTGCCTGCATGTATGTGAGTGCACCCGTGTCATGCAATGCTGCGGAGGTCAGAAGAGGGCTTCAGAATCCCCTAGAACTGGAGTTAAGGACGGACGGTTTGTAGCTGCCATGTGGGTGCTGGGAATCGAACCTGGGTCCTCTGCAAGAGCAGTCAGTGCTCTTAACCGCTGAGCTGTCTCTCCAGCCCTGAGTACACTTTTAATTTCTGATATTCTCGATTTGCAGTGGGTGTGTAGGACATATCCCATCCTAATTTGAGGGATTGGTATATCTAAATATACCAATATTGTTTAGTCACTCATCTATTGATCAACACTTGGATTGTGTCCATGTTTTTCACTATTCTGAATAATGTTGCTATGAA
>NW_008333388.1:1854564-1862496 GCF_000622305.1 Nannospalax galili
GTGATGCTGATTTCAGTTTGGCATATACCTATGGGTAGACTTGTTGGATTATATGACAATTTTGTGTTCACTTTTTTGGGATTGATTGATTTTTATTTTATGTGTATGAGTGTTTTGCCTGCATGTACACAAGTGTACCCACGGAGGCCAGAAGGGGCATTGGATTCTCTGGAACTGGAGTTATAGGTGGTTATTAACTGCCATGTGAATGCTCAGAACCAAACCTGGGTCCTCTGCAAGAGCAGCCAGTGCTTTTAACTGCTAAGTGATCTTGTCAGCCTCCTGTGTTCACTTTTTGAGGTATTGCCACATGTTTCCATAGCAGCTGTCCTCACATTCCCACCAACAGTGCACAGGGCTATGCTTTCTCTATAGCCTTACCTACATTGTTTTCTATTTTTTAAATGGTAGCCATCCTAATAAGTGGAGAAGAGTTGTTCTTAATATTTTTCATTTATTTATTTACTTTTTTGGTGTTTTTGAGACAGGGTCTTCCTATAGCCTCCAGCTGGCCTGGAACTCACTATGTAGATCAGGCTGGTCTTCAACTCACAGAGTTCCACCTGTCTCTGCCTCCTGAGTGCTGGGATTAAGGGCATGTGCCACCATGCCTGGCTAAGTTGTTCTTAATTTTTTAACAAAAATAAATTCAAAAAGTTTAGTTATTTTCAGGGGCTGGTGAGATAGTTCAGTGAGTAACATGCTTTGCTGCACAAGGACCTGAGCTTGATCCCCAGAACTCCCATTTTAAAAGCCATGGGTGGCGATGCACTTGTAATCCCAGCACTAGGAAAGCAGAGATGGGGAAATCCCTGAGTCTCACTGGCCAGCCTGCCTAGTCTAAATGGCAAGTCTCAGGCCAATGAGAGACCTAGAAAACAAGGCGAACAGCACCTAAGGAAGGACACCCGAGGTCGACCACTGGCATCCATACACAGGCACATACCTCTGTACATGCATGTGCTCCCATAAACGCATGAACACGTGCACAATTTTATTGTTCTCAATTTTAAAAGTCACGCGTGAAAAATTAGAGGAGCTAGCCAGCACCACCCCCACAGAGTTGAGGTCCCCATTTGATTCTAAAAAAATGGACCTCACACAACATCCTGTTCCCCACCTATCCACTCGAAGCCTGATAGCTAACCACCCCTGTTCAGCACAAGGGCTCCAAACTCACTCTCTTAGTGCTATGGTATTATGTATAGAAAAAAATATCAAATATTTACAATTTAAATGTAAAAATAAAACAGAAAAATTGATTCCCCCAAAGAATATATTTTAGGGCACAGAAGAGAACTAAAAAGACAAACAAAATAAAACCTGTAAAACAAAGAATTATTTTTATAGATAAGCAATCCGTGAGCGAGTGAAGAAGAGCCCTTCAAATTCAAAAGTCTGACTGTGCAGTGGTAGAAATTTTAAAAGTGCAATGGGGGGACTGAAAGGGAAATTTGAGAGCATCTCTCAAATTATATGAAAAGAGATTTGAGGGCTGGAAAGATGGCTCTGAGGTTAAGAGTACTGGCTGCTCTTGGAGAGGACCCGGGTTCAAGTCCCACGTGGTGGCTAACAACCATCTGTAATTCCACTTCTAGGGGGTCCGATGCCCTCTTCTGATCTCCATGGGCGCTGCACAGCACAGGCATACTTATATACATGCAGGCAATATACACAAAATAAAAATAATTAAAAAATAGTTTTAAAAAGAAAAAAGATTTTAAACAAGAGAATTTTCCATTACACTGGGATGCATGGGCTGTTTTTGAGCACATAATGGGAGCATTTTTGAGAACAAACGATCAGCCCATGAAGTTCAATATTGGATTGGTAAGTGTTTTAGAGAGAGACGACAAAGAAGGCAGAAACTACCAAGGAAATAATAGAGAACTTGTCAGAGCTAAAGGACCCAAGTGTTTAAAGAGATCTCCTATGGGAAGCCCAAAGGATGGAAAAGACCACCAAAATGCCCAACCGTGGAAAAGGACCCGGAAGTAGCCCATGTTAGAGACAAGTAAGTGCAATTGGAACACAGCTGAATCTGCTCAGGGACATCCTCCCTGACTGTCTGCCTAATTTAGAACTATGTGCTGTTCCTTCCCTCCTTCCTTCCTTCCTCCTTCCTTCCCTCCTTCCTTCCTTCCTTCCTTTCCTTCTTCCCTCCTTCCCTTCTTCCCTCCTTCCCTCCCTCCTTCCCTCCTTCCCTCCTTCCCTCCTTTCTCCTTCCTTCCTTCCTCCTTCCTTCCCTCCTTCCTTCCTTCCTTCCTTCCCTTCTTCCCTCCTTCCCTCCTTCCCTTCCTCCTTCCCTTCCTCCTTCCCTCCTTCCCTCCCTCCTTCCTTCCCTCCTTCCTTCCCTCCTTCCTTCCCTCCTTCCTTCCTTCCCTCCTTCCCTCCTTCCCTCCTTCCTTCCCTCCTTCCCTCCTTTATATGTATATACATATTTGTGTATATGTGTGTACAGGTATGCATGCATGTGTGTACGTGTATGTACAGAGTCCAGGGGGAGACTGGGTGTCTTACTCAATTGTTCTTTATCTTATTTTTTGAGACAGGGTCTCTCAATGAACCTTGAGCTCGCCAATTTGGCTACACTGGCTGACGAGGGAGCCCAGGGATCCTCCTGTCTCCACCTCCCTGGAGCTGGGATTACAGACACACAATGCCATTGCCAGCTTTCTATGTGAGTGCTAGGAAATCTGAACTCAAGTTCTCAAGCCTGTGTGGCAAGCACTTTACCTATTAAATAATCTCTCCAGTGCCCCCTCATCTCAGTATCTTCTTGGTCTAATCATCTCCCTTAACTCTATCTTAGACTCTTAGCTCTTGGGGATGGAAAGCTGCCTTTGTGTGACCTCCAGGAAGCTTTTGTCTATACAGATGCCCTCTGTAGTAATATGAACAGATGGCAGCCTGTGACCTGCAAGACCGGAGCTCCCCTGCAGACTCTGTTTATCTGAATGACTTCAGGCAAGGCACTTAAGATGCACTGAGAGATGCCTGAGACTCCTTGCCTGGAATCCTGTGGTACCTTGAGTGTATGCCCACCAGCTCTTAAGTCCATACTGACCAAGACTCTGGGCTCTACTGTGACTGAGGTCTTGGGAAGGTGGCCTCCCCTCCCCGACCACCTCCTCTCTGGCTGGTCACTAACTCTCAGCCCATGCCCAGGCCTGCTTTGGGGGAAAAGTGGCAGCTACCTTACTCGGGCAGACAGGAACAATAAACAGGGCTATTCTATGTATTTCAAGTTAGGCACACCACCCCCACCCCAAGTTCCAGGCTGGATTCAGAGTAAGCTCTGGAGAGTGTTCCCATGAGGTTTTGCACAATCTGGTTGAGTCTACCCAGCCTAGGATGAGTCTTTAGGGATGATTCTGGCCCAGTGCAGTCTCCAACAAGTCCTGGAATGACTCCCTTGGGACTCAGAAAGCACGCTCCTCTGTAGAGCCCGTTTCGTGGTCTCTTGTGCACTTCTGCCCATCCTAGCCCCTTGTTTCTGTTTTTCCTTTTCCCTCATAGAACTTGAGCTTAAGAGTGAAGCAAAGAGGCCTCTCGATCTATCAGTGACAAGGACACATCAGCTGCCTGTGACTGAGGACAGCTCCAGACCCACTCACATCTTCAAGTCCAAGGATGCAGGAGAGGATGGAGGAGCTTTGCTGATTCCTCTGAGCTTAGCAGGGAGAGGAGGTGGGTACAGATGAAGACTGTATTAGCTACTGTTCTTCTGCTGGGACGAAACATCTAACAAATGCAACTTAAGGAAGAGTTTCTTGTTGGCCCACAAGTTGAGGTGGGGAAGGGATAGAATCAGGAATATGAGGCAGCTGGTCACATTGTGTCCATAATGAAGAAACAGAAAGATGAATGTTGGTGCTCGGCTTGCTTTCTCCCATGAGATGGTGTCACCCACTTTCATGGTGGGTCTTCCCTCCTGAGTTAAACCTCTCTAGGAACACCACCGCAGATATGCCCAGAGGTGTCTCCTAGGTGATCCTAAATCCATTCACACTGACAACGAAGTTTAACCCTCACAGAGACACTGGCCCCAAGGAGGACAGAAGGCTGAAAAGCTAACAATTATTAAGTCCAAAGCACTGACTGAAACCAGGAGTGGTAGTTCACACCTGGAATCCCAGTCTGGGGAAGAGAATGAATCCTTTGGTTTGAAAGAGAGGGCGAGAGAGAGAAATATTTATGTATGTATATATGTATATATACAGAGAGAGAGAGAGAGAGAGAGAGAGAGAGAGAGAGAGAGAGGAGGAAGAGGGAGGGAGGGAAGGAGGAAGTTGGGAGAGATAAAGAAAGCATTGACATGGATTCCAAGAACCCAAATGATATACCCTGTTCCTCTCCTAGAAGACGCCTCTGTCCAGTGAGAGAGACAGGTACCCAAGACAGAGCCAGTGATTTGCATAAAGCCACCCTGGGGGAGGGGAGCCTAATGCAGCACTCTGAGACAATTCCAAGAAAGAAGCCATTGATTATGTCTGGGGGGCAAAGCAAGATAAATATTCAAGGGTAAGTAAAATCTGAAGACTCTTGAGATTTCCCGTTGTATTAAATAGTGGTAATAATGCCTGACATGTTTACTTCTCCTGTTCCTTTTGATTCCCTCAGCCATGTCTGCTCATTAACAGTCTACTGAAATAGTGGCCAGGCCAAGGTGAAAGGCATAGCTATAGCACCAAAAATGGGTACAAACGGAGCTCCAGCCCCCCAAGAGTTCACCCTCTGGGAGGACAGAAAGGCAGACACAACACAGCAAGGTGAGATGGCAGTGGAGAGCCAAGTTACTGTGGTACGAGAGGAGAGTGGAGCATAACCCAGAGTTGAGAGAAGAGAGAAGAGAGAAAAGCTGGAGACAGAATTAAGAGTACAATGTTCTAGCCAATGCTAGAGATGACCAGGATGAGATGGGATGTGACAAAAGGACAAGATGACAAGAACATTCTGGAACAGCACAAGCAGAGGCATAGAGTGAGATTAATCAGAAAGAACAAAGAGGCATGAAGAAAGGAAGACTAAAGATACAGGCAAAGCCAGGAGTCTAGGCAATCCTGGGGCACAAAGACCCAGCAGAGAGAACACTAGAATGTCTTCAGAATTCACACAGCCCTACCTAGCCATTCTCAGATTCCCATCCCTGTACCCCCAAGGGTTAGGACTCCAGTTAGGGTCATACCCCCAAGGGTCAGGACTAGGGTTAGGGTCATACCCCCAAGGGTCAAGGCTAGGGTTGGGGTCAATGTCTCTCAAGCACCTTTCAAAAATAAGAAAGAAAACTGAATTCTCTTCCCCTACACAATTCTGATTTCTTGCCCAGGTTGGCATGAATCCCCTGATTAGGCTGACGTGATTTCCTGTATCGTACTATCATCCTAAATCAAGGATAGGGTTCTCTTCTTCACTCCTGGCTAACATCTGGCTAGTGTTAACAGTGGTGAACCCAGGGTTAAGTGCACATCCAGGCTGAAGCCTTAGAATCCACCCTCCATTCCTTGTCCTTTGTTCAGTAGTATCACTTCCTGGACTCCACGGGATGACCTCTCAGGACTCTGCTGGACCTGATCTTGACAAGTGTACATCTGTGATGTCCACCAGCACCCTGTCTATACCTCTATTTGTCAATACACACCCTGACTCAAGAGCCTGAGGTCAGCTTCTTCTGGTCCTGGTCAAGCCTCTGTATTGCTTCATTGGTCCCAGTATGGCAGACCAATACACCCTGAGGTTCCAACAGGACACAGATGAGTGACAGTCTTTCCAGTGGGAATCACGGGAGCTTCTTTCAAACATAAGAATTGGAATATATGTGGGCATTGAGAACAGACCAAGCCACAACAGCAGATATTTGGAACTCGAGGAAGTGCAAGGAGTTGTCCACATGACACACATGACAAGGGTTTCGGAAGGTGAAGCTGGGAAACCAGAATGAAGGAAACCCTGCAAGGAGCTTATTCAAATAAGGCCCTTCTGTGGAATGTAACACACTCCATGCCAAGGAGCTTTGAGAGTCACCAGCCACATTTCTTATCTCTGAATTACCGGGCTTCTATATTCCTAGACAGTTTCCCCAAACTAAAAATGTTGTTTAAAAATTAAGTTTAGTACCAGGCGTGGTTGCACACACCTTTAATCCCAGCACTCGAGAGGCAGATGGATCTCTGTGAGTTCAAGGCCAGCCTAGTCTACATAGCAAGTTTAGGCCAGCTGGAGCTACAGGAAGACCCTGTCTCATAAAGGCCAGAAAAAAAAAATTTAAGTTTAGCTGGGGAAATGGCTCAATTGGTAAAGTGACCTGAGGTTCAGATCCCCAGCACCCACTGTAAAATACAGGTGCGACAGCATTCCTCTAATCCCAGTGCTCAGAATGTAGAAACAGGGGTACATGGAGACAGGCAGATCCCTGGTGCTCACTGCCAGTCTAGCCAGTTGTGGGCCACAGTTCCAGTAAGAGACCCTGTCTCAAAAAATAAGGTGGATGGGCAGGGCATGATTGTGCATAGCTTTAATCCCAGCACTCAGGAGGCAGAGACAGGTGGATTTCTGAGTTTGAGGCTAGCCTGGTCTACATAGCGAGTTTCAGGCCAGCTGGGATTAACTCGTCTCAAAAATACCAAAAATAAAATAAATAAATAAATAAATAAATAAATAAATAAATAAGGTGGAGAGTGACTGAGGAAGATATCCGGTGGCAATCTGTAGACTCTACACACGCACACATACATGCACAGAGATGCACATGCACCCACATGAACACTTGCATGTGCAAACATCACACACATGTGCACACACACATACACACACACACACAGAGAATCCAATAACTAAGATATTGACTACCTAGTGAACTATCTAGTACCATTCCAGGGACTTGAGGGTCATTGGATTTGAGCTATATTAAAGAAGCAATAGCAAAGGATGCGTGAATGCTGGAGAGGTTTATTAGCTAAGGACACGTTTGATCATCAGCACACAAAACACAAAATGGCAAAACCAACAGATAAAACGAACTCCTTTGTGTAACTGAGGGTCTGACAACAGATAAAACTGATTTGTCTTATCTCGACCTTCCCTGTGTGTGCCAACTGATTCAACACACAAGTAAGAGGCTTTTCCTCCCCTAGTCAGACTGTTTAGACTAACCTGAGCCAACCTGGGGGTAGGGTGAAAATCACAAATTGACAAGGCCTCTTAGCCAATCTCTGTGGTGAAGAAGATGGAATTATGTAGATTCCCCTTAACTAACCAGGACCCACCACTTGAACAGGGGCAAAGTGAATTCTGCCCCAAGCTCAAACTAATATCTTCTAGCTAAAATCTGGGTGCTGAAAGCAACAGGAAGAGGCGGGATATTGGGCAAGCAGCTAACCCTTGTCCCTAACAAAGAATGAGGGAACAAGAGACCAAGACAGCCTGGAAGTTTCTAGGTCAAGTGACTGTAGAAAGGCTGACATTCAGAGACTGGAATACAAAAGAAGGAGCAGGTTTGGGGGAAGGGCAGTGAGCGGAGGTGGACATGGTAAATTTGCTATTGGGTTTGAAGTGACAAGAAAACATATAAGTTGATGACTGATAATCAGTTCTGGATCTTTCCGGTAACCCCACACAAGTGAAACCACAACTAAGTGATCCCCCGGTTTTTCCCAGCCCCGTGCTCATCTCCATCACGTTCTGAAACACTGCATGGTATTGATTAGCCATTAGTGAGTCCCTCTGTCCCCTGCATAAGTATTTCCTCTTCCTGTTTAGGATGGCAGCTTCCAAATGCCTGGAAATGGGGCTGAGCAGGTGCAGCTCAGAAGACAAAACATTCTTCTTGTGAGAAATTAATGTGTGGTTCTAATTGCCTCAAACTCCAAACTGAAAAAAAAAAAAAAACCCTCCATTCTTCCAGCATTCAAAATACAACACAGGCCTTATCTG
>NW_008333388.1:1862582-1877721 GCF_000622305.1 Nannospalax galili
AAAACCCCCCCATTCTTCCAGCATTAAAAATACAACAAAGGCCTTATCTGAATAAAAAAAAAAAAAACTGTTGTGGGGGGTAGTTGGGGGAAGGGAATTTATGCTGCTAAAATGTCAATCTTACCACATTGTTAAGGAAAAGCAAGTTTAATTACATCCAAATCTGCATAGAATCATTTCTGAGTGGTGTACACAGGAGCCTAAAGGTCTAAGATTTCAGACTTGACAAGATACTTATACAAAGACAACAGAGAAAAGAGACAGATAATGGGGAGGGGGTGGGGAAATGGCTTCTGGCCTGCAGTTCTGTTACATGTAACACAGAGTGCCAGAGTGGAAATGTTCTCAAATTGCCTTTTGAATCTATGAAAATGTCACAGAAAATTGAGTCTAGACTCTTCCCAAAAGTACCTATTCTCTAGAACACAGCTTTAGTGTGTGTGTGTGTGTGTGTGTGTGTGTTCCTTCGCTGTGGCAAAAGACCTAAGACATACAACTCAAAAGAAGAAAGGTTTAATGTGATTCCTGGTTTCAGAGGTGTCAGTCCATGGCCAGCTGGCTCCATTCTTCCAAGCTTCTGAGGGTGCAGAGCATCATGGTAGGGAGCATGTGGCTGAGCAGAGCTCTGGTGACCAAGAAGGAGAGGAGAGGAAGAGGCCAGGTCCCAATGTCTCAAGAGTATTCCCCCAGGGGCTAGAGAGACGGCTCAGTATTTAGGAGCAATGGCTGCTTTTACAAAGACTCTGAATTTAGTTCCCAGCATGGCAAATGGCTCACAATCACCTATAACTCCAGCTCCAGGAGGATTTGATGCTTCTGACCTCCTCAGGCACCTGCACTCACATGCACATACACACACACACACAAAATTAAAAATAATAAAAATAAATCTTTTAAAAATGCATGCCCCCAATGACCTAACTTCCTCTCACTGAGTTCCCACCCTCCATAGGTTCCACCAACTCCCAGGAGTGCCACAGGCTGGGAACCAAACCTTGAGCTTATGGGTCTTTAGGGGACACTTCCAAAGTGTAGCACCCTGTAAAGGATGCATGAGGAAGTGACCTGAAATTTTCCAATTCACAGATTGCAAAGCAGAGCTAAAGGAAAGACCCAAGTGATCCAAAAAGCCTGTGGGGACTCGGCCTTGTGAACTGGAGCCGTGGTGCATCCCATAGGCCAGACCCTGAGCAATGAACTAAAATAAACAGTAACCCAAACTCGACAGAAAATTTGTCTAGAATTACCTATCATCCCCAGAGAGACAGAGACAGAGACAGAGACAGACTGAGACAGACAGAGACAGAGAGAGATAAGGACAGACAGAAAGAGAAATAGAAAGGGCAAGCAGGCTGGGGAATGGATCCTCCAAACGTGAGGACCACAATCGAGATCCCCAGAAACCTCCACAAATGCCGGATGGGCTTGGTCACCTGCCTTTAGTTTCAGCTCCAATAGGTAAAAGCAGATCCCCAGAGCTGAAGCAAAAGCCATATCGGTGAGTGCTGGGTTTGACTGAGACCTGCCTCAGTTAATAAAGTTGAAGGGTGATGGAGAGTGATTCCCAGCCTCAGTCTTCCTCAGGCCTCTACATGCAATTGTACACATGTGCACATGCACCCCCACACATGCGCACACACGCACAGCATACACACATGTGTGCTCAGACATATGCAAAAACATGCACACACATGAACGTCGCACAAAAAATTAAAACGAATGAAAAGGAAAGACTGCGGGGAAAGAGTCAAGCCTCCGCAACATGGAAGCAGGCAGGCACAGCAGCTTCCGGAAGCAGGATACAGGGAGCATGTCTGTCACAAAGCGTCCCTGAGCTGAGCTGAGCAATTACTCTGCCCGAGGGTCTATAAACAAATGTTGAGAGACCAGATTTAGACAACTCAGAAGACTGTTCCTTCTACAAGCACGAAAAGATGCCCCTCGGAGAAGCTTGCTAGCCCGCAGCCAGCGGAGACACTCCCAGGCACTGCTCCAGGCCGCCCGCCCCGAAGAGCCTCCTAAGTCGTCTCTATCTTGTTCCCAGTGGCCGCCCAGTAATAACTTGCTCCGTTTCCTTTGCAAACACGTCTGCCTGCCTTCTCTCTTCCTGTTTCCCTTTCTTTCTCCTTCTGTTTCTACATAGAGTAAAACCACTTGAGGAATGCAGTTCTTGTACAGTGTAAGCCTCCTCATTCCTGTGACGACTCTTCTGAAATCTTCAGATGCATCAAGAAAAGAAGAGAGCTTGGGGATGGGGATGGGGAAATGGCTCAGCTTGTAAAGCACTTGCCATGGAAGATAAGGACTTGCGTTTGAGTCCCAGAACCCATGTGAAAAGCCAGGCACAGAGCACACACTAGTAATCCTAGTGCCAGGAGGAGAGACAGAGGACCCCTGGAGGTTGCTGGGAAGCTGGTCTAGCAGAATTGGTGAGCTCCAGCTTCAGTGATAGTCCCTTGATTTAAGATGATTTAAGGAAACATCTGACATCAATCACTGGCCCATGAACACACACACATGAATGTTGCACTGTGCACACACAGACACACACAAAGACCCACAAGACCTAGAGGAAAACATGCCAGATGATGGAATACAGGCAGCAAACTGAAGTAAAATTACCAACCTACAAATAATCACGGAGTGATACGTAACACAGAGAGACAGATAAATACTCCAGGCTAAGTCCATTTTCCAAAAGAACAATGCTCAGGACTCCAATGTCATCTGTAGAGGTCAAAAAAAGTCTAGCTGGCTCTCAGATCGGTCTGTAAGAACTCTGGAAAAAGCTCTCTAACCCAGCACATCATGAAGATAATATAGTCAATGCTTTTACCCTGGGGCCAGCAAGATGGCTCAGTGGGTAAAGGTGATTGCTGCCAAGCCTGATGATCTGTGTTCATTCCCTGGAAGCCATGTGGTGTCAAGAGAGAACTGAATCCCATACATCATACCTTGACTTCCACACATATACACACCCACACATATACACACACACAATAAATAGATGTTTAAATATTAAAGAATTATATTCACTGTAGTCCAATAATCCATTTTCTAACCTTTTTCCATAGTTTTAGTAACTCACAATCAATCCTGATTCAAAAATATTAGGCAAGGGGCTAGAGAGATGGCTTGGCAGTTAAGAGCACTGTGTGCTCTTGCAGAGGACCCAGGTTTGATTCCTAGCACCCAAAAGGCAGCTAACAACTGTCCTTAACTCCAGTTCCAGGGGATCTGATGCCCTCTTCTGACCTCTCTGGGGATTACACAACATGGGTGCACTTACACGCATGCAGGTAACACACTCATACACATAAAATAAAAATAATAAATAAAATATTTAATATATATATATTACATGATTCCAGAAGTAAAAATAATTCTAAATTTGGTGGCAGGGGCAAGTTGTTCATTCGTTTGTTGAAACAGGGTTTCATATATCCCAGACTGGCCTCAAACTTGTTACTTACTGTGCACTTCTGATCCTCCTGCCTCCATCTCTCAAGTTCTGGAATTACAGGCATGAGCCTCCCCTCCCAGTTTATACCAAGCTAGGGATGAAAGCCGGGGCTTTGTACATGTTAAGCAAGCACTCTACCAACTGAGCCACATTCCCAACCCAACCCTGAGTTTGAAACTGTACACTATGCTGAGCAGCACGATGAACTCTCATGCCATCCTGCTCCAACATGCCAAGGACATGAATTATCCCTTTGTCTAGTGAACCCTCACTGTATACTTAGTCATCTAGTACTCTCAGTTCTTAGATCAGCCATCTCAGTATCACAGTGCTTATGTTAAAGTGGTCCTTATTTTACTCAACAATGACCCCAAAGTGCAAGAGCCATAATGCATTTGTTTATGTTTTCATTATAGTGCATTGTTATAATATTCTATTCCAGACTTTACCATAGGTGTATCTACATAGGAAAAACCATAACCTCTATAGGGGATGTTACTAGCTATAGTCTTGTACATCCTTTGGAGATACCGGATTTTTCCCCATAGCTAAGAGGTGACTGCTCTATCGAGTTAACTTACACAACAGGAAATACACAAGGAGTAACTTCCAATCTCCCCTCATTGAGGCATGTGTGACCAAGCACAGTCTTTGTCTGGTCCCAAAGGGTTCATTTTCTTCTCTCTGCTAATCCTGGCGTCCTAGGCTGTTCTTGTTCCGTGACTTTCTGTGCTGGAATGATTATTTCCTGATATCTCTCATCATTGTTAAGTTCAGAAAATATCTGTCTCTTGTCCCCGGCTTTTAAAATGAGTCTGCGTCTATGGCAGTTAAGAAGAATGCTTTTCTGCTGGTCACCCATTGTGAATCACTTCAGGACCGGCCATTTCTCCATAACTCATTCTCCCCCACCCAGCCACCCCCTCTTGCTCCTCTACCTATAAATTCTGTGTTCTCCAGAATACTAAAATAGAATGGGGAGCTTACAAGCTTGCTGCTTTTACCAGGAAGACTGATTTACAAATCCAAATAGAAATTCCTTCCATTCCCGCACTGTGGAAACGCTGCTGACCTGCTCCCGCTGACATGGTCTGCCTGCCCGAGGCAGCCCTGAGTCTGATGACCTGACCATTTCACATTCCTCCGTTGTGTTAGAACAAACTTGTCAAATTTGCCCCTGACCCTGATAAACTCTCCTTGCACCCTGACTCTAATAAAACAGCATAATTACATCAAAGACTAAATTAAGACCAGGAACATCTCAAGGGCACGTGATTGCAGATGATGAATCATATTTCTGCCTCAAAGGCTCCTTTAACTTTCTAGGGGTTGACTGAGAATCTATGCTGATGGATTCTACGCTGACTCTGTTTAGATCTAGATAAGATCCCTAGATACAAACTACCTGACAACACCCCTGTATGAAGTATCTGGACCCTGGATCATAAAAACATGCGACAGTCCTATGTGCAAGCCTTAACTGTTGTCTGCATGAGTCAACAAACTGTTTTTGGCTAAAACAGAGAAGTGCTAGATATTTTTTCTTCGGTGATGTAAGGCTCTTCTCCTACCCATTTCCTACCATTCTTTTCTTTCTTTTCACATGGATTATAATAGCTGTGACATGTGAACACTAAAGATTAAGAAGAGAATTGGGCTGCACGGGGACTCTAGTTACCGCTTCTTGCGATGCATTTAATTATTCTTCAAAAACAAAGAACAGAGTTGAGTTTTTCTTTAATGTACATCATTCTTTGACACTGGAGATGACTTCTCATATTCAGGGGGCATTTGACACAGATGTCGAGGTCCACTGTCCATATTGGCACCTTCACCTGTCAGGATTGGCATGCACACAGAGGACACTAATGCATGTTCACAATAGACCCATTGGTCAAATGTCCTTGCCAAGGACCAATGACAAGTGACTTCATCCTCTACAGGTGATTGGAACAAGGATAGCCACTTGATCCAAGCTGGGCCAGTCAGATGTCCCCTGCTAAGCAGTGACCACTGGAACACAAATTCTAGCTAGCCTCCTATGGTACTGAGACTGAAACACTGTCAGGACTGCAGATCATGCTTGATCCAAAGGGAAGTAGGACCAAGAAATCTTGGATAGAGAGAAAAACCATAGCAGATATCCAGAGAGAAATGAGACTAGGGGTAGAAGATGGGTGTGGCCATGCGCACCTGCAATCTCTGAACTAAGGGGTCACAGACAAGAGGATTACAAGCTTTACATAGCAAGACCATATCTCCAAATGTTCATAGAGAGAAAGATGAAAGGAAAGGACATGGGGAGAGAGAGAGAAAGAGAGAGAAAGAGACAGAGAGAGAGAGAGAGAGAGAGAGAGAGGAGTAGGGAAGACTGCCTTCCTGGGAGTACTCTGACTGCTGCTCCCATCCCTGCATACACCCAAGCATACCCTCTGTCCTTGTGTCCTTTGAGAGACACCTGATCCTTCTGATAACTTTCTCATCTGCTTGAATGGCACTGTGGTTTGAATGTGGCCTCCAAAGTTCCTATGTTGGAAACCCAATTCCCAGTGTTGGGACGTGAGACACTAAGAAGTGATTAGGCCACAAGGGCTCTGCCTCCGGGAATGGATGTATGCTGCCATCACAGGCATGTGTGAACTGTCACAGGAGCTGCCCCATGCACCCTGTTTTACCTAGCTGTCCTCCACTATAGGGTGATAG
Source organism: Nannospalax galili (assembly GCF_000622305.1). Taxonomy (NCBI): domain Eukaryota; kingdom Metazoa; phylum Chordata; class Mammalia; order Rodentia; family Spalacidae; genus Nannospalax; species Nannospalax galili. The sequence continues at coordinate 1,868,749 of NW_008333388.1, forward strand.
AGCAAGGTTCTCTAAGACGCAGGCCCTTTGACCTTGGAGTTAATCTCCAGAACTATAAGAAATAAATCTGTGTTCTTTATACATTACCCAGTCCTAGGTATTCTGTTATAGCATCACAAAGCAGACTAAAACAAATGGGTTTTGTTCCTTAAAAACAAAAAAATCTCTGAGATAATGCTTCTCCTTCACTCACCAACAGTTATGGCTTGAGTCTAATATGTCCCTCATAGATTCCTGGTTTGAATACTTGGTCCTCAGTTTAGGGTGCTATCTTGAAGGCTATGGAGCAGACCTTCAAAGATAACCATGACTCATTCTAGCCTGCGTTCTCTGCTTTCTGGTCTGTACCATGTGAACAGCCACAGACTCATAGTCCCACTACCATGATAATGGACTGAAATTTCTCTGAAACCAGGAGCCAAAGTAAACCAAAACAAGACTTTAACACACCCACAGAGGCAATGCTATCACCAAAAGTTAGAAGAGAAACCATTCACTGGGAAAGCAGGAGCCCATACCCTATGGAGAATAGATCTAAATTCCAAAAGCACATCATAATAGGTTGTAGTGACAATTGTCAGCCCAGTGGTGTGCTGGTAGATGTCTACCAACCAACTCTCCTGCGAAGCAGAGGACTCCCTAGCTTGAAGCATTTGCCACTTTCTGTGGTGTAAATTGTTCTCCGGTTGCTGTTTGCAATATAATGCTGCAGAACAGAGTTTGGAAAAGATAACTGGTTTGTTGGCCAGGAGAGCAGCCATGCAGCCTCCTCCTGACTCATGAGTAGCTCCCTGTTCTCATCTACAGCTTCACACTCATCATCTCACTCTTGGCTTCACAGTTTGGAGTATTTTTAGCTTTGACTTTTATTCTGAACCAGTTTAGATTTCTTTTAGGGAAGGCATAGTACAATTATTTATAAAATATAACCTCAAGGTTGGAGAGATGGCTCAATGGTTAAGAGCACTGGCTTCTCTTGCAGAAACCCAGGTTTGAGTCCCAGCACCCACATAGTGGTTAACCACCATTCAAACTCCAGTTCTAAGGGATCTGACACCCTCTTCTGACCTCCATGGGCATTGTACCACATGAGTACACTTACACACATGCAGGCAAAATACTCATACATAAAATAAAAATAATAAATAAAACACTTTTTGAAAAATACAGCCTTGAGCTAGTAAAGTGACTCAGCAGGTGGAGGTGCTTGATGTCCTAAGTACAGATGCATGTGATGGAAGGAAACAACTGACTCCACAAAGCTGTCCTCTGACCTCCACAAGGCTGCCATGAGATTGTGTGAGTGTGTGTACACACATAAAATAAATAATAAATAAATGCAATAAAAAGAAGAAAATTAAAATACAGCCTCATACCTCTCGGAGACCTTTCTCAAACTCCAAGAGAAAAATTAGTATCTCGAACTTATATAACAATATCTAGTACGTAAACTGCTTGAACATCAAGCCACCACAGTGACAAGAACATGGGCCTTGCCATCAGGCTGAGCCATCATGGAGTCCTGCAGACAGAACGTGTATGGCATACCTTGGTTACTGTCCACACACACTGAGGCATTTGTTCCCAGTAAACAAGCTCAGTGTTGGTCACATCCATGAAAGACAAAATTAGTCAAACCTCCCAAACAGAGGTCACAGGTTTCCCAGACTCAGGTGTCCCTTTCTGAAGCTGAGGCTGGAGGCAGCACACACCTAATCTTGCTTCGGAGGACCCTCCTTCATGCCAGAGACCAGGCAGTGAAACCACAAATCCTTTGCTCTTGCATCCACTTTGAACGCAGCTTTTCTCATTACTGGTTTTGCTTGTAAAACAAAAAAGGGGTGAGAATTCTCTAGAAGAGCTTTCAAATCTAGACTAAGCCTGCACCTCATAGCCTTCTCAGAAGGATCCCATAGTTTAGACCAGATCTGTTATCAAAAATCTTAGCACTATATCCCTGTTTTGTCCTGCCCTCCCATTCCCCAACCCGTTTAACCTTACGTTATTATTCCTCTTTCCTTTTACATCATTGCAGTCTATCTCCGCTCCCAGGTAGCCCTCTTCCACCCCAGCCCCACACCCATGGTAGTTTGTTAGTGTTTTACACGCTGGATTTTGAAATTGAAACATGCATACCCGAGATTTCAAAGCTAGCATGAGGAGGGACAGCTAATGCTAAACATCTTTAGGAAAGTCATATCGAGTCGGATCCCAGCAGCAGATGTGGTGGCTCAGTTCTGTGGCTTTCCTGGTCTCCCTTTGGCTTCCAGAAACATGGCCACTGGTATGGCTGTCTCTGATGACATCATCAAAGTGTTCCCTGACATGAAGGTGCAAAAGACCTCTAGGTCAGAGGAAGTAATGAAACGCCAGAAGGCCGTGCTATTCAGCCTGAGTAAGGACAAGAAGAGCATCATCCTGGAGGAGGGCGAGGAGATCCTGGTAGACGATGCCAGGCAGACTGTGGACGACCCCTAGACCACCTTCGTCAAGATGCTGCCGGACAAGGACAGCCACTGTGCTCTCTACAGCGCCACCTATGAGACCAAGAGAGCAAGAAGATGTTCATCTTCTGGGTCCCTGAGAGTGCACCCCTTAAGAGCAAAATGATCTCCAAGGACGCCATCAAGAAGAAGCTCGCAGTAATCAAGCATGAATTACAAGCTAACTGCTATGAGGAGGTCAAGGACCACTGCACCCTGGACAAAAAAAAAAAAAAAAACAAAAAAAACCTAGGTGTCAGCGCAGTCATCTCCCTAGAAGACAGGCCTTTTTGAGCCAACTCCAGCCCCCTACCTGGAGCATCCAGCAGCCTCAGACCCGCTCCAGGGTGTTGCAGGCTGTCCCTTTACTGCCAGATTGGAGGGACTGGGAAGAGGGGGCAGCAGGGGAGGGCATTCCCTTCACCCCAGTTGCTAAACACCCTCCCTACCGCTTGGACCGTCCTCTTCCCTCCATCAATATGTCGGACAGGAAACAGTGGAACAGGGACAAAACACGGTCTGGAGGGTATGTCCCCAGTGAACTCTAACCAGGCCCCACCTCCTAAACGTTCCCTCACCTCCCAAGACAGCACCTGAAGCTGGAGACAAAGGATTCGCAACTCAAGCCTGTGAGGGACATCTCATAACTACAGCACATGATTTTTACTTTTTAATGGACACAGGAGAATTGTACATCTTGGTAGACCATAGTGTGATATTTCGATATGCAAATACAATGTGCAATAATGATCTGTTCAGGGCTATTGGCACAGCCCTTCACCTCGAACTTATCTCTTCTTTCTGTCAGAAGCACTCAAAATCCTCTCCACCAACTACTTTGAAAATATTCAGTCAATTGTTAATATAGTTACTCTACTATGCTATAGAACATCGGGAGCTATTCCCTTGGTTCAGTTGCACCCACTTCTTCCTTATAAAGCCATCCCTCACCCCTTCCAGATACCCCCAACCACTATTCTGCTCTGTCCTTCTGTGAAATCACCTTGTTTAGCTTCTGTATATAAGTGAGAACATGTGGTATATTTGTCTCTCTGAGCCTGGTTTATTTCCTTAACATAAAGTTCTCCCAAAAGCTAAGCTATGGATTTAAGTGAAAGTTCATGCAAAAGTCTTAAAACAGATTTTCTATTTTAAAAAAATAGAGCTGTTCCTCCATGTTTTTTTTAAATCTTTTTAGTTCTCCAGATCTCTAAGAATATTTCAAGTGAGAAATTAGAACTGGTTGAATTACAGTGACTGCGTGATAGATTCATCCAGACTCACAGTTTGGTCCTTCGCTTGTTGGGTGAGGTCTTAACATAGGTCTGGAAAACTCAGGGCGTGGGGAGCACAGTCTGAAAATTACCTCAGGCAGCTCTTTCACTGCCTACAGGCCGCTCATCAAATGGGGTGGAGAGCTAGGGGCAAGAAAACCAATGAGGGGCCTCTATAGTTGCTCAGATGAGACAGGAAGATCCAAGCCAGCCCAACAGACTCTGGAGACTTAAGTCACCAGGACAGATTTGATGTGAGAGTCACAAAAGATGACAAAGATACCTCTGAGTTCCCAAGCTTGTGTGATGGAGAAAATTAATCTGCCAGTCTTAGAAAGGGCTCTCAGAGAGAGAAAGAAATTGTCTACTTAGTTCAGGGCATGCTGTATGTTTTGTTTACACTAGTTTAGTCTCTAACCTGCAAGGACTTGTCTATCCTGGAGAGAAAAAGTGCTATCTAGAGATTCCTAAAAGGAAGCTAGGACCAAACAATGACCTTATCAAATCTTCATGAACAAACACCCAGGAAGTACAAAACACAAAAACACAGGCCAGTAGCCCCAGGCAATAAGATCCCGGGCTATGCGGTCTACTTACTCCATAGTCATGGGTAAATGGTCACGTTCATTCTTCCAAATAAAAAAGCCTTTCTCTCTCTAGGTTAAGCCCTTCTGGTGACATGGGCTGGCAGCATTGCCATGAGGCTATCAAATCAGATAGTTAGCAGATGTTTACTGAGGGCCTACTATGTGGGGGTTAGCCTAGAGAAAAAGAATTCCCTTAACATTCAGTCGGCTGAAGACAGATGGGATGAGGCATTCTCCAGAGTGCATTCACTTGTTTACCTCTGAGTGGCCCACAGACAGTGACTTCAGGCAGTTGTGACCGGGACTCTGTGCTTCATGACCCAAGCTGGATAGACTTGGCTGTCACAGCTCCAAAGCTGCCACAGAAAGTTCTTCCAATGCCAATCTTCATCCTCTCTCTGTTTGTCGCTGGATCACCAGAGGAGGCAGATGGTGCCCTGCAAACACATCCATAAACCAGGCAAATGTGAATCATGTTGATAATGGAAATCCAGCATTGGGAACAGCATCACCAGGGACCACTCAGTGGACTGTGGGAGAAAGGGAGGCAAAGTTCTGCCCAACCCAGGAGAAACAATCCTTGGCAGTTGAATGAGCGCTTGGGTCTGTAGCCTTCCTCCACCCATCACCAGCCGGGAAATGGCTCTGTGCCTCAGTTCCCACATCTTTCTAAGGGGAATGTGATGGATCCGTCCTAAGTTGGATAAAGGGTGAGAGGCCGTGTGGCCATGTCAGCAAGTACCCAGTAAACCATGGTGAATATCAGATCCTATTCCTCAAAGGAGCAGACTCCCCCAGGCTGAGAAGGTGTTCTAGCCTATGACTTCTCACCCAGAATTTCCACACCTTAGTCATTTACCATGGAGTTCATGGGGGGGGGGGCTCTATTTTGCTTACTTTAAGCCTACTTTCCCAGCTAAGATTGAAACAGAGAGCCCAGCACCTCCATCATCAGTGCCCACTCTGCCAACAGTCATGGACACTTCTATATCTGAATATATATTCGTGAGGTGCCTCGATGATGAGGAATTCTAACCCACAGACAGTAAATCCATCCAGTCACTGAGGCCAGACTTCCAGAGACCCCTTGAGGGGGGCTCCGAACTGGCTACATGCACTTCCTTTCTATTTCTGCCTCTGGGATTATCTAAGGGATTGACAGGTCTTTAAATCGCCCCAAGCTGCTTGACCACGCATGACGCCAGAGCTGCTCCAGAAAGCACCCTGCCAAGCAGGGTGCTGTTTAGCAAAACAGAATTTTCTTTTTAATCTTTTCTTTGCATTTCCACTCTGTTTTCTAACCAAGAAATGCATAATCCCGAGAGAAAAAAATCAGCTCTTGTTTCTCTTTCCATCTCTGCCTGTCTCCCCCTCCGGTCTCCCTCAGCCTCCTTCTCTCCCTCCCTTTTTCTCCCCCCACCACCCCCTCCAGCTTTTATCATTTTAAGCTGCACGCATGCCATTCTTCAGGGGATTAAAGTCAAATTTAGTCTTCTGCAATTGTTATTATCTACCCCTTGGCTTAGGAGATGCATTTGCCTGCATTTGTAATGCATCAATAACTTCCACTCTCCTCCACTGGTAAACAATGCATTATATTAAATAGCCTGTGTCTAGCCTTGTATTGAAACAGACGATAAATTAGGACTTCCAGTTCTTGGTTTTTACTGATTCCTAAACCTGCCAGTTACATGCCTGTCCGCCCTGCTGAACATTCTCTCTGAAGCTGAGAATGCACAAAGCCCTCGTTCACTGGTCCTCCTGTCTCCATCACTACAGCCGGGTGTCAGTTTCACACCACCAAGCAGACCATAATTGGCAGGATGAGGTGCAGGAATAAGCAATGGTTTGAATATGTGGTTTTCAACACACTCATTCTCTCTCTCTCTCGCTCTCTCTCTCTCTCTCTCTCTCACTCACGTGCGCATACACACACACACACACACACACACACACACACACACACATGTTCTAGCTTACAACATTCTGAAAATTTGGGGACTTAAGCTTCTGATCAGAATCCACAAGGGCCCACCCACATTTTGCAGCCCGTAAGTTAGAAGCAGTGGAAGGAAACCCAGTGCAACTGACTCCCAATACCTACCTAACCTACAACAGGACCTGCAGGGTCCTGGACAGATGTGACTTTGGGAGTGCACCCTGCTGGGACAGACCTACAAGTTTCCTGATCTGCCAGGATGGGTGTGCAGTGTGAGGGGCAGAGGGAGGAATCCAGCTCACAGAATCTTGTGCAGTTTTTATGGATCAGTCCCTTTGAGAAAAATGAAAATCCCGCTATCAATCTCACTGCCCAGTCATTTTATTTATTATTTATTATTTATTTATTCATTTATTTATTTATTTATTTATAGTCAAAGTCACATGCATCCCAGGCTGTCCTCAAACTTGCTATGCTACTGAGATGACCTTACAGGATCACGGGCCTGCACCACCATGCCCAGCTTATGCAGTGCTTCAGATCAAACCCAGGGCTCTGAGCATGCAATGCCACCACTCTATACCAACTGAGCTACATGCTTAGCCCATCACTGCCCAGTGATCACTTCGCAGGGTGTCTCACCCCTGGCACTACTGGCCTTTTAACCAAGTCATTCTTTGCTGTGGAGGTGTTCTGTGTATTTGCAGATAGTTTCCCAGCATCCCTAGCCTCTACCCACCAGGCACCAGTAGCATCTCCCCCAAATTGCAAGAATCAAAACTATCTCCAGACACTGCTGAAAAGCCCCTTCAGGGCAAACTGCCCCACAATAGCAGAGTTACATCTAGCCTTGATGCCAGCACGTAGTTACAGTACTTCAGATCCAATAAGGACAGAGCATTTCTCTAGTCTTGTGGTCCTCACTGTGTGGTCCCCAGGCCAGCATCATCAACATCACCTAGGCTCATTAGCACTGCAAATTACCAGGCCCCACTCAACAGTCACAGTTAATAGGCCCTCTAGGTGGTACTGATGCGACCTCAGGTTCTAGAACCCCTGTGCTACTCTAACATTTTTTTCCCTTTTTTTTAACAAGTAAAGCTACTGAGACCCAGAACAGTAAGATGACTGCTCCAAAATCCCATTATTTCTTTGAGACCCAAACCTTTCACTAGGCAGACCAGAGCACTTAGTGTTCCTGTTGGAACCAGGACTTTCCCAGCGTCTAGACTCAGTCTTGTTCTTCCCTAACGTGTCTCTGTGACAGCTGTCTGAGCTGCACTGTTGGGGAAGGGGCTTATTTTCCTAACTCTTTTTCCCTTTTGAGATACTGTCAACTAACCAGGTTGAGACAAACAACATCCGTTTGTCCCCCTCTGTCTATCAGTAGGGGATATGGCAGTGCCTGTGGTATGAGTGCGGGTCTAGGAGGGTGTTTGCAGATGGTCTCTGTGTGAGTGTCTATGATTGTGCCTACATGCATATATTTTAGCACACGTGTCAACACAAAGCACAGCTCTTGCTCCAAAGACTGTGGCAGTTTATTATGAGCCAAATATAAGTGATTATGGCCCAGATTCAGGTTGCCCTAAGTGGTTACATGAACTTGCATGGTCACAGAATGAAAAAAAAGTTATCCATTAGGCAGGATACTGTCAAATGGGGAAGTCTCTGCTCCAGTCTCAGATGACATTTTGGGGGTTGGTAGAAACTAGTGGCTGGCTAAGAATATATTCCAAAGGTTTTGCCTGCAAGTCAATAGAATTCTAGGTCAGACACAGAGACGGAGGATAAATAATTGTTAAGGTGTTTAAAGATAGCCCAAGTGGGATTGAGGACATGGGTCACCACACCCAGCTTTAGTCTTTGATTTCTTATCCCTACTTTTCTACCCTTAAACTTCATTGTATATATATTTTTATGTAACCTGCTTCAAGTTATTTCTGGAAAAATGTGTTAAAAATTGCCTCTCTTTAGAATAATAAAAATATTCTTTAAAAAAGAAACAAAACATTGTAAAATAAAGGTATATTATTGTTCACTAAAAATTAAAAATAAATTTTAAAAAAAAGATAATCCAAGTGATTTTGGCTTTCAATCTATAACATCCTACACAATCACAAAGTTGTCATCAATCAGTCTATAATCTTCAACATGTGTGTGACTTTTTAAGGGCATTTCAGTTTGTGTGTGTGTGTGTGTGTGTGTGTGTGTGTGTGTGTGTATGTGTGTGTTAGTCTAATCGAACTGTCATATTGTCTCATGGTTCTGAAGACTAGATATCCAAGATCGAGTTGCTGGCAAGTCTGGCTTCCTCCGGAGGCCTTTCCTGGTTTTCACACCATTCTGATGATTCCTCACGAGGCCACACCTTCACCCAGGCATACCCCTGGTGTGTCATCCTCTCCTTCTAGCTAGTCACGAAAACCAGAGGGAACCATATTATTCCTACAATCTACTGACAAATTATACATAAAAGATCAAGAAAAATATCTCTAGATAAGGTTTATTTGAGACCAACTGGTCATTACCCAAGATTTATCTGCAAGACACACAGTAATTAAAAATGCCAGAATGGTGGAACTAACCATCTTGGGTGTTTAACAGACATCCTTTGAGGTCTATAATAATTTGTCAGAGGGTCATAAAGGACACTTTTTTCTCCTTCCCCTCCTAGGTCGACTAGTGCC
>NW_008333388.1:1879029-1901145 GCF_000622305.1 Nannospalax galili
AAATTAAAAAAAAAAGGACACCAGTCACACTGATTTAAAACTCACCTGTTGGCCTCATTTTAACTTGACCACCTCTTTACAGTGCTTGTCTATAAATACTGTCATATTCTGATATATGGGGTTGAGAATTCAATAGACAAATGGTAAAGGGGGTGAGCTTAATTTAGGCCATCGCTGGAAGAGAAGACAAAAGAGAGAGGGAGCTTTTATCCTAGAGAGGCCCCGCTCCTCTCTCAGGCCCATAGCACTGTGTAGGATCAGTAACCTGTGACAGCCACTGCACATTTTTCCCTTAGTTTGAGGGCTGGTGGCAGGCACAGATCTTTTAAAGGCAGATTTCAGGCAAGTTGAAACTGGCATATTCCTTTTTTCAGAAAGAATGACTATAAAAATTCATCTCTTGAGACTTTCTGGAAAACACACTTGTTAAACTGAGGTCACTTGATTGACTATTTTGAACTGAATTTCATGCAGCCCCACAGTTGATAGAATTAAAAACAGTAATTTTCACATCAGTCAGACAGATCCTCTGACCCCTAGTCTTGTGTGGGCATTAATAGTTTAAAAATAAATAGTCAAAGGAATAGATATTCTAGCTGGGAAGAAGCTCTGAACTACTGGCTAATTTCAATTCCAATCATAGTCAAGTGTAGATGTATTTGGGCTGCCACAGAAATCCATATAGAACACAGAATGAGCCTGGCTGCAAATTCATGAGGAAGCTTGGAAAAAAGTCAAAAATCCCGACTTGGACCCCCACGGTTATGTTCAGCCAACTCCTAGCCAGTTTAAGTGGAAAAAGAGGGTCTTCCCTGACAGATACCGGGGTGGTGGGGATGCTACTGTTTGGCTGTTGGTTCTGGTAGCAGCTCTGAAGGTCTAGGATGCAGAGGCATGAGATGGTCACCAGGTCACCTTCCCCAGCAAAGGACGATTACTCAACAGATCTAGAGAAAGAGGCCACTACAGCTCCAGATGAAACAGGTCAAACTTGAAGCCTATGGAAGAGACTGGGTTCTCTGAAACATCCTTTGTCATTGTTCCAAGGGATAGAATGTTAGCAAGTCATGTGGTTCAACACAGAACATTCATGGGTCTCCCCACAGCATTGGGAACATACCTTTACCTATGAGACTGCAAGAGGAGAAACAAAGCTTCAAAGAGCTCACAGCATAAATGAAAAAGCAAAGTCAGGGGCTGGGGAGGAAGCTCAGCAGTAAAGTGCTTGCCACACAAGCATGAGGACCTGAGTTCAATCCCCAGAATCCACATAAAAAAGCAGGGCATGGTGGCACACACTATAAACTTAGCATTGGGGAGATATAGACAGGTAAATCCCTGGGGCTTGCTAGCAACTCAGTCTAGGCTACGCAGTGAGCTCTAGGTTAGTAGGAGACCTCATTTCAAAAAAACAAGTGGACACCACCTGAGGAACAGCGTCCAAAGTCTCTAGATGCATGTGTGCATGCTAATGTGCACGTGCACACACACACACACACACACACACACACACACACACACTTACAAGTTTGTTCTAGTCTTATTTCTGAATCTGAACATTCAGAATATAAATCCGTATATCTTCTATAGCTGCTTACCTTTACAGGGAAATTTTCTTTAACACAGAAAATAATATTTTAAAAGCAGACAGAAAACTGTGGTCCTTGTCAATCACCAGCACTTGTTAAATATGTATATTTTTAATCCTTTCTATTTGTAACAAATGTAAAAGGCTTATAAGAGAAGTAATTTCCCAAGTGCTACCCAGCAAAAGGCTACAAAGTCCTCCTTCCTGCAGGACTCTGCAGAATCCACATGCATTAATTTGGGACAGAGCAGCTCAGGGTGTCAGTGAGCTGGTGGCAGTCACAAGCTGTTTGCTACCAGTTCATGACAAGCAAGCACAGAAACTGAAAAGAATCGCTTAAAAATACGTACAGGTGTCTGACCTAGCTCTTTTAGTTCTATTGATTCTAACAATAAAAACTCAAGGTTTGAATTCTGTATGTCTGTGGGTTCCTTCATTTTTCCAATTATTTGATGTTACTATACTTTATAAAACGGTCAGTCAACAAAGGTCTGTCGTTACTTTTTTCATGGTCCTTCACCAGACACATGAGAAGAACTGGTTTGTGAAAGGATAGACATCAGTTTGATGTCAACAATAGCTACTAGAGTTGTAGTGTTTGCTGGGTAACAAGACTTACAACACAGCTAGAGAGCAATGTCCAAGCAGTTAAGAGCACTTGTTGCTCATCCAGAGGACATGGGTTCAGTTCCACATCCACACAGTATCTCACAACCATCTGCAACTCCAGTTCCAAGAGTTCTAATGCCCTCTTCTGGCCTCCTCAGGCACCGTACACAGGTGGTGTACATTCATACATGCAGGCAAAACACTCATATACATAAAAAGTTTAAATTACAACATACTAAATTCCTATTTTTAAAAGAGACAACATAAACACTTACTTCTTGTGGTAGTCCCATGAGGTAGTAACTACAATTGCTCTAATTTCATAGTTGGGGAAACTGAGGCACCGGGAAGATAAATGACCTTCTCAGTATTGCACAACTGGTTGGTTACGGAGCTGAGATGGGAATCCAGGCAACTTGGCTCTAGCCCATATCAGCAATCACTTTCACCATGACTCTGTGATAAAATTTGAAGCAATTTAATTCTTTTGCAAATGGTAAAATATTTGAGAAAAATCACAGAGTAATTAACACCAAAACTGGAGAAAGCTCCTGTGGGAGGAAGAAGGTCATGCCATGCGTAGGAGAGGTGAGCACACCAGGTTTCACAGGTCTAGACACGTCACATGCTGTAACCTAGGTCAACAACATATGTGGCTGTATAGCCAATCTGCTATTGGATGTATTTCACAATTTTAAAAACAAAATTTATTTTGAAGGAGTAGCTCGAGTTGTCAAACAACAGCACCCAGGGTCCTTGGACAGGTTGAGCTCCCCATAATGAAGTGAACGACAGCCATTCTCCAGCCAACACATGGCAAGCAGAAGGTACAAAGACTTCAAGTTTCTTCCTGCTGTCCAGAGTCTAATATTCTTCCTTAAGTCACCTTCTAGAATTCTCGGGAAAAAGTGCACATATTCAGATTTTGCACCAATGCCTCTATAATGCAATGAAAATGAGCATTTAATCAGGAAGTGCCATACACACATGCACAGCTTACAGTGACTGAGGGAATGAAAGAAGTCTGTAACTTATTCTGAGAGTGTCAATGCATGTGATTTCTACCTAAATCTTGGTGTGTATGACACCAGGACCTAGGAACCAGGTAAACTAAAAAAGTTGAACCAGGCTAAGGACTAGGGGTGACTTTGACTATCAATTGACCAGAAGTTGACCAGCCTAGGCGCTGCCCCCCCCCAGCCCTTTGTATAATCTATTTGATGCCTGGAAGTGCCACAGCCTTAAGGAATTTGTAACACTGCTGTTGCCCAGTTTTTATGGTACTTCATATTCCCTCATGGGATCCTGTGGACCACTCTCAGCCCAGTGAGGAAGGAGCCGGGAAGCTGCCCGGTCTCTCCTGAGGCAGTTGGACACAATCCTTGACAGTTCATCACCTTGGAGAAGAAGCAGTCTTCTCCAGTTCTTTTAGGTCCTGCAGGGAAAGATTTTATAAGCACTGTCAGCAGCTCTCCAATCCAAGGGAGAAATACCATTAGCAGCCTTATTTTGAGATGATCATGAATCTAGAAGCTATGACCAAGGTTCCTAAGACTACACAATGCTTCAAAAAAAATTACTCCAACTAGATTGAGCTAGAGAAAGCCAAATAGTTGCCCCCTTGCCCTCATCTGAACACACATGCACACGCACAGACACACACACACACACACACACACACACACACACACATACCTGTGTCCACAGCAGAACTAAGAGGCAACTCCCCCAGGGTTAATGAAAAGAACCCATGTGGACCTATGTACACAGGTTTTCATTTGAAAGCCCTCTTAGCAAATAACAGACTATGTAGAAACATAGCTGTAAATAGGAACTAGTGAATACTTTGAGATCAGAACTTTATGGAGAGTTCTGTTAATAATGTCAAGGAGAAATTTAAATCAAGGTTTCCATGGAGGAACAATAGTTGGATAATCCATCATCAGATAAGTGGCCATTGATTTTAGGAAAGACTTATGATTGCTAGTTATGATGCTTAACTTGGTACCGAGAATCTCAATGAATCTCTGGGTAGTTCTTTGAGATGCTGATACCAGACCCTACTCCCAGACCAGTTAAATGAGAATTCCTGCAGGTCAGACCTATGCATCAGTATTTTTGAAAAGATCTCCAAGTGATTTTAATGGATGGCTTGGGTTGGAATCCGCTGCCTTAGTTAACAGAGCTTAGTTACCTGGAGCGGTAAATACTGCTTCTAAAGCAATTTAATTTTCCCCCTTAGGCACCAGAAGAATCATGCTGATTTATTAACATGTTCCAAACAACAGTAACAAATGGACTACTCTAATGTTCAGGCTGTGAGCATCAGATTTCTCTCCCCAGACAGAAGCTGAATGTAGGTATCTGAGAATGAGGACTGGGCAAACAACCATCAGAGATGGGTGGACCTCAGTGGAGCAGGCAGCACTGCAAGGAGCAGAAGGGTAAAGAGAATGTGATCGGTGTCGCCATAGGAACGGACAATCTAGTGGAGAGAGGGAAAAGAAGACAAAACTTCCCAGCCATGCAGTGTGACGAGGGTGCACAGAAGTGAAGTGGAGGTACAAGGAGAAAGCTCAGAGGCCTCAGGATGGCAGGTGAGGTTCCTAGAGTCAGAGTCTCTAGGCCCACGGCAAGGGTGGGAAAGAGTATGCCCAGTCTTGTGAACAGCACAAATGACAGGTGACACTGGGAAGGTGGGCAAGAAGCTGATCAGAAAGACCCTGGGATGCCATCTAAGGGCTTTAGACCTACCCTTGGAGGTGATGATTGTTACTGATAAGACTGCAAGATGGAACTGTTTTAATCAGACTTGCATTTAGAATGCTTGCTCTAGCGATGTATAGAGTCTGGTTGCTTCACCTGTGGTCCACAGAGTCATCTGCATTGTCCTGGAGCTTGGACAAAATACAAATCTTGAGACTGGAGAAATAGTTCAGTAGTTAGAACACTGACTGCTCTTACAGAGGACCTGGGTTTAGAATCCCAGCACCCACATGGCAGCTAACAACCTTCTATAACTCCAGTTCCAGGTGATCTGAAATCCTCTTCTGACCGCCACAGGCATTGCATGACACAGGTGCACTTACATACATGTAAGCAATACACTCATATACATGAAATAAAAATGTTTTTTTAGTCATGCGTGGTGGTGCACACCTTTAATCCCAGAACTTGGGAGGCAGAGGCAGGTGGATCTCTGTGAGTTCAAGGCCAGTCTGGTCTACATAGTGAGTTTCCAGAACAGCTGGGGCTATAGGGAGACCCTGACTCAAAAAGACAAATAAATAATAAATAAATAAATAATAAATAAATAAATAAATAAATTCTTTTAAAGGAAAATACAAATCTTAGGCTTCATCCCAAACACACTAAATAAAAATCTACATCTATGACTGTGTTATAAGTACATATTTATATGAGTGTACATCCATGTGCATGCAGGTATGCAGGTGTGTGTGTGTGTGTGTGTGTGTGTGTCCAGCAGTTGGTATCAGATGCCTTCTTCAATTGCTTCCCACCTTACTTTTGAAACAAAGTTGCTCACTGGATGGATTCACTAGGCTGACTGGCAATGAGCTATGGGATCCACCTGTCTCCAGCACCCACCAGTCTCCAGCACAGAAATTGCAGGCATGTACTGCCATACCTGACTCTTACATGAGTGGTAGGGAACAGAACTCAGACCCATATGCCTGTGACAGGTGCTTTTCTGAGCCATCTCCTCAGTCCCCAACTCCACAGCTTCAACAAGCTGTTCAGATCATTCATTTGCACACTGAAGTTTGAGACACATCACTAAATGCAGAAAATTGGGGGCTGGAGAGATGGCTCATCAGGTTAAGAGCAAATACTGCTCTTGCAGAGAGCATGAGTTCAGTTCCCAGCATCCGTATTGGGTGGCTTACAACCACCTGTAACTACAGTTCCAGGGGATCTGATGCCTCTGCCCTCTGAGGGCATTGTATTCATGTACACAGACACACATGCACAGAATTTTTTTAAAGAGGGGAAATTTTCATGAGAAGGAGATGACATTTTAGGAAGATCACTTAGGAGACTCTAGCAACAAACTGTTAAACCTTCATTCCAAACAGCTCTTGAATAGACTGTCCTTGGGTGATGAGAGAAGCGTTCATGTAACACTCGGAGAACCTGAGCTTTCTCCTTAAATTGCCTTCATTCTGTACCAGATTAGCCTGAACCCTCAGATATAGCCACGGTAAAATTACCGCAGGTCACTGCGCTAAAATATCCCATGATGTCTACTGTGGCTCGGATGTTCTGAGTGTGTCCCCCAAGGGTTCATGTGTTGGAAGTTGGGTCCCCAGTGTGTTGACAGGAGAGATGATGGGACCATTAAGAAGGGGAAGTAATTAGGCTACTGGGGACTCTGCTCTTAGAAGAAATTAAGGTAGCTCTCTTGGGACCGCGGCTAGTTTTGAGGAAAGGGTTGTTAAAAGAGAACCATCCTGGCCCTTCCCTGGTCCCTCTCTGGCTTCCTGTCTCACCGAGTGATCTTTTTCTCTCTTATAATTTCAAGCCATGATGCCATTCACCATGTGGTGATAGCCAGAAGGCCTTTACCAGAACAGTAACAAGCTGTTTGGACTTCTCTATCCTAAAAAGTCCCAGTCTTTGGCATTTTGTTAAAGTAATAGAAAACAGACTAAAAATATATCAATTGTGAAAAAATATCAGTTGTGAAATTGATAGCTACAGCCAGACAGAGGGGAGGCTCCTTTGTTTGGATGGTGAGTTTGAGCCTTTCTCTCACTCATCCCAAAGCCCTGAGCAAGGTGGCCACTGCCTTGGGAGGCACTGACTTTATTGTTACTGGTTGTATGTATTGGGAGAGCTGAAGAGAGAATTGGAAGTGTTTGCATGTCTTGGGGTGATCGCTGGTGGACAGAACCCCCACTTTGATCCTGAGTAGGAGTCATAATGGGACCAAACAGGGAACACAGACTCAGAGCTGAGGGGGCTCCTTTGTACAGAAAATACATGGCCTCTCCCCAGAACTGAATCTGGAAGAATTTGAAAGAGGGGGGTGTGGTCTACTAGGTAAAAGGGGGGTGTTTAAAGGACAAACAAGCAATTAGTCTATAAATAAGCACAAGTGTACCTCATCCTTAGCAATCAGTATGTTATTGAACAGGGTGTACAAATTGGGCTTGGGTTAAATGAAACCTATTTTAGGCCCATTTGGGGAATTTTCTATTTAAAGGAATTCTTTGTGGAGTGGATAATCACCCACTAATGAAGCTTTTGTTAAATCTAGAGTTCTACAAAGCTGTAGTTCTTAACCCAACTGTGCTTGGAAGTTAGCACCAAGATGTCTGACAGAGTTCAGCTTGCCTCGTGCCCCAGGACTGAGTCCAGGTTGAGGAAACACACCCTAAAGGCCAGAAGAGCCTGTCTTTGGGGAAATGGGCAGGGAGGCAGCAAAAGAATGTTACTTAGGACTAGAAAAGACCCAGGGATCGGGTGAAGCAGGTTGGGGCTGGTCAGGAAAGAGCAGACGTCTCAGTGGACAGCATAGGAGATGGTCAGAAGAGGCAAGTGACCAGGGCTGCTGAGATGGCTCAGTGTGTAAAGGTGCTTACTGCCAATCCTGAGGACCTGAGTTCAATCCCCAGAGCCCATATGGTAGCAGGAGAGACCTTACACCTGCAAGTTTCCTCTGACCTATATAATACACACACACACACACACACACACACACACACACACAGAGAGAGAGAGAGAGAGAGAGAGAGAGAGATTAAGATTTTTTTTAAAGGAAGAACTTAAGTCATCAAAGGGATGGGGGGGCAGGTACTACCTAAATCATGGCTAAATCCTTTGCTCATCAGATATCACTTATAGTGCAAAGATTCGTCCTGGGGAGGGGAGGAGGGGCTCATGAAGCCCTGGTCCTCCCTGAAGGACTACTGACAGTTAATGGATGTTGGAGGAGCAGCGTTTTTTCCTCAGTGCTGTAGTCACTGATTAATTGACCATGTTCCAGTAAATAGCCCTCCGTCCTTGTTCATGCAAGCAACTCTAACTAAACTCAGAAGCTTACGAAAACAAAAGGCCAGGGGTGGTAGCACACACCTTTAATCCCAGCACTCAGAAGGCAGAAGCAGGTGGATCTCTGTGAGTTGAGGCCAGCCTGTTCTACATAGCAAGTGCTGGCTGGGACTACAGGGAGACCCTGTCTCAAAAAGACAGGAAAAAAAGGCGCAAAATTAGGGGGGACTAAAGAAAAGACATGAAAGTAGGGGGTGGAGGGACTTGTTGGGAAGAATGGCTTCAGGGGGAGGAGGGGATAAAAGATAATAATAGGGGGTGAAAAAGACCAAAATTCAAGACTAATGGGATAGCTCAGACCAAACTTCAATCCCCAGAACTCATATAAAAAAGCCAAATGTGAGGCTGAGTATGGTAGTTCAAACTTTAATTACAGCACTTAGGAGACAGAGGCAGGGAGACCTCTGTAAGATCGAGGCCAGCCTGGCCTACATGGTGAGTTCTAGGACAGTAGGAGCTACATGGAGACCCTGTCTCAAAAAAAAAAAAAAAAAAGAGAGCCAGATACAATGGCATGCAGTCTCACATCGGTAATCCCATCACCCATCACTCCTACTTTGAAATAGGAGGAGACGAGACTCACTCAGAAGCCTATGGACCAGCTAGTCTTGAGCATGTCATACGGCAGAAACAAGAGAGACCTTGCCTCAACAAGATGGAAGGCAAGAACTGACTCCCGAAAGCTGTCCTCTGGCCCCCACAAGCACACACTCATACACACAATAGTAATTTTTAAAAAATGAAGACAAAAATGCATCATATGCATGTATGAAATTGTCAAGGAATGTTTTTCAAGATTTATAGTGCTGATATCCAATACGTTTGGAAATGCTGGTAATTCAATTACCTGTGGGGCATCTGTGAGTTCTTAACTAGCTAGAGAGGCATTCTAGTGGGGAGCAGGAGAAGACACAAGTAATTTAGTGTTAATTGAGTAATCTTGCATGTCGACTCTCACTGCCAAAAACAGACGGCCTCTGTGCTGTGCTTCTTGGAAGGCATTCACAGAAAAGATGGAGTCCAGATGGGAAACTGAAAGATGAAGAAAGCTAGGTAATTTGGAAAGGGAGGTAGGAAAAGGCAATCGGAGTTAAATCCCAGAACCTAACTACTTAAGACTGTCTTTAATTGACCAAGCGGGAATCACGGACTCCAGCATAAAAAGATCTGCCCAGCCATGGCCTGGTGTGGAAGCTCTCAGAAAATGGCAAGGATGAGGAACTAGGGACAAGCAAGTTCTACTTCCCAATAGTCACCTGGGTTTATTACTCCCTCCTCAGCAAAAAAATAGAACATACCCTTCCTATAGTCCAAGTCTGACTTCAAAAGAAATTGTTCATTCGTTCAACAAAAACTGAGTGCCTTGACATGGGAGGTTTGAGAATTTCTCCATTGCTTTTATAAAGGGTTTGTATGAGGGTTAGGAATATGTCTCATTCCATGAAGTACTTGCAAGTATTTGGATCTGAGTTCAGTCCCCCAGAAACCATGTAAAAATGTTGAATATTATGTCACATGTCTATAATCCCAGAATTATGGAGGCACAACAGAAGGATCCCTGGGTCTCACTGGCCAGCTAGCCTAGCCTAACTTGAGAACTTCAAGACAATGAGAGACTATCTCAAAGGAGGTGGACGGCCTTCCTAAAGATGACACCTAATGTTATCCTCGAGCCTCTGCAAATACACATACATTCATGCATGACCACATGCGCGCGCGCGCACACACACACACACACACACACAATTAAAGGGTTTTCATGGAACAGGAAGATTGGAAGAAAGTCAGATATGGTGGTGCATGCCTGAAATACTATCATTCAGAAGGTAAGAGGAAGAGGTTGGGGTCCATCCTGGGCTAGATAACAACACACTGTCTCACAATAAAAAATAAGAAGTAGATGGGGAAAATGCTATAAAATAGTTCTATAAGTCAAAGAAAGTCTGATATGCAAAAGCAAATCTAAATTTAAATAAGCTGAGCATTTCCAAAAAAATCTATTAGATTTCAGGGCTATTAAATACTTCCACAGTGTCCATAACATGGAGGACCTAAAAAACTTCCTGAGCAGTGTAAGAGTTGGAGGATAAGCCAAACAGGAGTTTTCCTACAGATAGAGGTGAACCCCTCCTTTGTCTGAGTTGCCAACTGCACCCAGAGCTTTCCCCTTACCAGATTCACAGGAGAGGCAGAAAGGTCTTAGCAGGGAAGACACAAAAGCACCAAGCCAGTGAATTGGCAAAGAAATGAGGGGATGAAAAAGAATACTACAGATGAGTCAATGAAAGGGTCAGAAAGGGGTTAAGTGGAGTCAGGAGGAGCTCTATTTAGATTGCAACCAAGATCAGAACCAGCTATTTTTCAAAAGCTTTTAAGAGTTCATGTAACTTAGCAACTGACCTATGTTTGGTTTTTGTTTTCTTTTTTTCCCATGTCAGTTTCCCAGCAGTTACTGTCAGAAAAAAGCTTAAGATTGTGTATTTACTGAGAGATGGGAAATAACAATTAGAAATGTGCTCTGTCCTTTCTGCCATAATTGTGACACGACAGGACAACAAAAGGGGGGATAAACAAGAAAAACAAGACCAAGCCTTGAGATCCTCAGAAGAATAATCAAAGTTAGACATTGTCCCTGAGATTGAGTGGTCTTAAGAGAATAGGCCAAGGCCCCTGGTAGGATACTTTCTAAAGATGCTTCAGGAACCTGAAAAAAACAGCACCAAACCAGGTTACTCATCTTCACAGACCCCCACCTCTTTCTATATCCCACATTTCCTGGGCCAGTACTTCCCAGGACTAAAGGGGTTAGGGAATATAGTTCAAGATCTTTTACATGACACCAGACCCCCCCCATAAGAACCTCAGTCTCCCTCCCTCCCATACTCCACTCCTCCTTAGAGGACAATGTTTTTGGAAGGCCGTGTCCAAGGGGCTCTCCCAGTTCAGGATGACTTATTGGAACAGTGATAACGTTGCATTCTGAGATACAGGAGTGCACGCGTGTACACACACACACACACACACACACACACACACACACACACACCTTGACCACTTCTGGGTGATGCTGTGGACTTGGGAAATGGGCATTTGCTTTGGAGATTTCAGGCACAGCTCCCAGGTTTCCCAATCAGGATAATATGAAGATCAGCACCACTCCAGTGGACAGCTCACAACATGCCCTTCTTTTTTTTTTTCAAAAAATTTTATTAAATTTTTGTGCATTTCATACAGAGCATCTTAATCATCTTTACACCCCCTTACACACTGGAACCCACCCATACCCCCCATACACTGAATTTCATGCATTCTGTCATTTGTGTTAAATCCTATTGTCAAGTTAGTGTCCCCAGATGTCCCTCAGTGCAAGTTCATCCACTGAGGTCGTGTCTAGAGTCACTCCCTTTAAGAAGATCATCTCTTTTTCACCCAGCAGTAATCAGCTGCTACTAGTTCTTCAGCTAAGGTTGGGGCCTGCTGCCAATTTCTACAGTTCTATGCTGGGTTTTTGTCTACTTGAGTTTGCGTGGGTCTTGCATGGGTTTTGTGCATGCTGGTACCATTGCTGTAGGTTCATATAAGCAAGGTCCCAAGAGCCTATAAGAGTCTATTTCCATATGATCATATACCTCCTCCCCTGGTCTTACAACCTTTCTGGCCCCTCTTCCACAATTGTCCCTGAAACTGGGTGGGTAAAGTTTAATACAGGAGTCTTGTCCAAGGACCCATAGTCTTCAGACTCTTAATCTCTATACTCTGACCATTTGTGTCCTTTTGTGTTCATGGCCCTATGTTGCATGAGGGAGCTTTGTTGATGAGAGTTGAGAGATGCATTAGTGTTCTCTCTACCCCTTGATCCACTATGTTCCATGAGCCTTAGGTGCAGAGGTTCCATTGTAGATGTGTCACTTAGGGTTGGGCAATTCACAGATAATCTCTATGTGTAACTAGGTGTGGAACTCTGTAATAATCCCCATCTGTTGCAAAAGAAGTTTCTTTAATGAATGGTGACTAGGATACTTGTCTGTAAATATAAGGATCCAAATTTAGCACATAGCAAATTACATTTGTCTTAGGGATGTGACAGTTTGGGGGTTTTCTCTAAGCTCTGTAACCTCTTGAGCCATGTATATTTGACTATGTTTACAGTATTACACATGAGTTTCCCTCTACTGAGTGGGCTTTAAGTCCAATTAGGTAGCTGTTGATTATCCTCAAGATAAAAGTGCCACTACTGCCCCAATATAGTTTGCTGTGCCAGCCATTGTTGTGGTTATCAGGCCTTAAAACTTGGGTTGGACCATCAATTGACGTTCTCCCTTAGCAGCTTGCATAGTGTTCTCCAAACTATGAAAGCTAGCCTCCAGGAGAGGTGGCTTCCAAGTCAGCTCTAGCTCCATTGCTCCAAATGCTGTGTCTGAAGTATGTCCTGTCTTTGGCAACAGGATCTTTCTTCAAGTTATGGGAGGCAATCAAGGGTGATGAGAATAGCAGGCCCATCTTAACTGTTAGCTCAGCCTCTCCTTTACAGGGTCTCCAGACCCAGATGGAGGACTTCTCTCACACTTACCCCAGGATACCCACATAACTCCATTTAAGAGAGGTAGGCACCTGGGGCTATTTGTACTGGTTTAGACCTCCATGATGCCACCAGGAAGTCTACATTCTATCTTTACAGTCTGCCATATTTAGGTGATTCGGTTTTGTCCTCTAATCATCTCAGGATGTCTGCCCCTGCTCCATGCATCACATCCACATTCAAGAAAGAAAAAGCAGAGGACAGTCTGTAATATCTGTCCATTCTGTCAGGAAAACAAAGGCTTGCCTTGAAGATCCCAATTAGATCTCACAGGCTAGTCTGTGAGGTGGCTACTTTTAGCTGCAAAGAAGACTGAAAGAGTAACTATTTAGCTTTTCTAGTCTTTGTCACTAAAGGAACAGAGGGGGTAATCACCCAATGTGTTCATCATAAGAAAAAATAGAATCTACAAGGCTACTTCTTCATTTCTAAAATGGAGTTGTTCAGGCATCTACTTCATAAGGGTGGTATGAGGTGTATGGTGAGATACCCACAGGGCAGAGAGTCACATCCCATCCCAAGACAAACACAAACAGAGCTCTGGTGCCAACATGGTGCTAATGTCTATAAAGCGCTCTCTGGGCTACAAAGATAAAATCAGCATATAAGTCAGAATAGCTCGAGTCTACAGGTAGGAGTGGGTCTTAAATGGGCAGGTGTTGGGATTTTTATTATCTACTGGGCAGTGAAAAGCTTCCAAAGGAAACTTCCGAGGGCTGGATGTGGGGACAGCTGGATGTGGGGACAGCTCGATGTGGGGACAGCTCGATGTGGGGACAGCTGGATGTGGCAGGTGCAGTCATGTTAATCAGGTTTTTCATCACTGCAACAAAGACCTGAAAGAAACAGTTTCAAGAAAAAAATTTGTTTGGGCTCATGGTTTCAGAGGCTTCAGTGCATGCCTAAAGCAAACTGGCTGGTGAGACTAGCCATATTGGCAAGCTCTGAGTTTGACTGAGAGACTTTTCCTCAATGACTAAGGTGAAGGAACAGTAAAGGATGATTCCCAACATCAACCTCAGGCTTCTACATGCATGAACACACATGAAAAATGGAAAAGAACAAAAAAGCCCTCCAATGGCCTACTTCCTCCACCTAGACCTCACCTCCTAACACTTTGACCCCTTCCCCATAATTCCATCAGATTATGAATTCATTGATGGATTAACCCATCCATGCAATCAGAGCCTACATGATCCAGGCACCTCCCAAAAGCTCCACCTTTGAACACTGCTATGTTAGGAACCAAGCCTTCTAAACATGAGTCCTTGGGGGAAGGGAGTTTATAGCTAAACCATAGCAATGGTTACCAACACTCAATGTGAAATCCAGAAGGGAATGTTCAGCCCAAGATTCCCAATGGGGTAAAAACGGCAGTCTTCAACCCTGAAGACCAACAGTCCTAAGCTGTCCCTCCAGGTGGTGACTGAAGAGCCTATGGTGTCTTCTGCTAGGCAAAAGCTGCTCTTACCTGAGAGCTATTTCTGAACAAGATGTTCCCTGATATGTCCAAAAGGGTGTTCTTAATCCATCAACAGACCGAATCCACGTTGACTTTATGGTAGGCACTAGGGAAGAGAGACGGAAACCCAGGAGATCCATAATAATTTCTTTTTTAAATTTCTGCAGTGCAGGGACTTGAACTCAGGGTCTTGAACTTGCTAGATAAGTGCTACAACAGCCTCCAGGAGATCTACGTAGAAGAAAACTTCTGCAGAACAGCGCCTCGTTATGACGTCAGTGTTAGGAGATTTGCATTCAGTTACCTCAGTAGATTTCAGAGGTCCTTGTCCAAAAGCAATATCGTACCAAATGTGGATGATAATTATGATAATCAAGACCACAAAGGCTAACGTGTCTCAAGTGTTTGCTGTATACCAGCCATTGTCCTGAGCATATGTTACATCCTTCAGATAATATGGGTGGAGAGATCTCTTCATTTCCCCTCCCTTTCCTACTCTTCCCCCTAATCAGTGTGGCTTCTATCTTCTGAATTTCCTTGCTCCAGCATGGAGCCTCTGAGTCTGTCTTATGTCTCAGTCTATAAAGTGATTCTGGGAAAAGGAAGTGATTGATGCAATTCCTGCTAAGCTGAGAGCCCCCGGGGTGGTGTGGGTCCAGTGCCTTGCCCCAGATGGAGCCATCCAGGGAGGAACAGGGAGAAGAGCTGCTCGCAGAAGGATGGAGAACGGATACATTAAGGAAGGGGCATCCCTTAGGAAGTGATCCATCACTGTGACATTAAAATGGAGTTGGGAAGAACTGGAGGGCAGGGATAGACAGAAGGTGCTCCCTGGATATTGCCCAGAAAAAAGAAACTGAGTGAGCTCCTTCTGCCTTCTTTCTGGATCCCCACTTCTCCCCACAGCCTCAGACCCCTCTCAAGACCCAGGCTCGCCCAAGACTAGAGATCCAAATCAAAAGCCCAATTAGATTCTTTCTTTTCCGCCTGACCCTTGACCCCTTAAGTAAAGTCCTCATAACCCCATACCGTCTTATCTGTTGAATCAGAAATTTCAGTCATTCACCTAGAAGTCTGGGTTCCAAATCTTTGGACCATTTAAAAGGATGTTTTATTGGATTGATTAGACAGACCAGATGTTTCTCCCTTCATTTCGGCATGGGTTTGGGTCCATATCTAGTTACAGCATCAGGGCAGGGATGGATGGATGTGAATATAGTGAATATGCATTTTTTTGGACCCAGAGTCCTGCTCCTTACCTGTGGCTTTAGTGAGCCTGCTTGGTTTCCCTGAACCAGATTCACAGATGAGAGTCTGTCCTGTTGAGGACTCTTCTTTAGTAACAACTACAAGTCACAGCACACATTACAGTTTACAAGACGTTTCCCTGTCTTTTAATCCGTTGAAACTCCATGCAAAGAAACACAATGAAGAATCAACTTTTCCTTCCTCCTGAGGACTGTTTCCCTTTGCTACCACCTAAATAAAACTTAATCACTGGGCTAGGTGATCCATTCCCAGCAGCATACACCAAAAAAGAAGTAGAAAAAATAAAATCTCGGCTTTCTAGTATCTTCCATGAGCCTTGGCTCTTTGGGATCTGAGATTTTCCGATAGTTACACCCAAAAGGAAATAAATTTGACTCCTAAAAGACCTCTCAGGGACTCACAGCCAGGGAGGCAGGATCATTTAAGACTGTGGCATACTTCTCTGCTCCAACATACAGCAATGGCAGATAACATACAAAATAAATTTCTAATTAAAATAAATAAACAAACAGGTAAGCATGTCCAGCCTAACTCGAAAACATATACATATTTGCTATGCTGTAAATGGAACAGAAAAGCAAATGAGTGAGCGTAAACAAAATCAAGGCCAAGGCTGCTAGGTCCTCGGTTCTCCAGCAGCTAGGACCCACGCGACCGTGGACAGTGGGCAATCCGAGTGGTCCTCGTGAGGCTGGTAATCTCACCTGAGTTCCCTGATTGGGTTTGGGTTTGAGGATGGTCTCATGTAACTCAGACAAACTTCAAACTCAAAGCTTGCCTTGAACTCCAGACCCTCCTCCTCAGCCTCCTAAGTGATAGAATTAGTGAGGTGTACCACTATGCCCTCCTGCCTTCAGCTTCTCCAGTTCCCTGCTTCCCTCTAAAAAAAATGATGTTCCCTATCTTCTTCGATGCCTCCTGAGTTCAAAAGTAAGACTGTGAAATCTTGAAAGCTTTGTGCTCCTGTCTCGGGCCCATAGTCTTTATGTCAGGATGCTGCAAGGTGACTGACCCTTGCAACATACCACTGACCTCTGCATCCAGGTAAATACCTCTCTAGTCTCAGCATCGCACAAAATCCCATCTCCGCCAAAGTTGAGAGACCAGGATTTTTAGGTCCAGAACAACTGAATCAAAAATAGCAGAAATTATTCTGCCTTAGTTCAGCACTAAATACAAAATACCATTCAAATGTACCCCCAAACTCTCAGGTGTAGTCTTACCCAATATTCTTGAGGAAGCAGTCTAAAAAGAATCACATATGTTAAGTGGTGTTGGGATGAGGTTCTAGAGTCAGAGAGAGACAGTGGGGTGGAGGGGGGAGTAAGTCAGAGAAGGACAGAACAAACAGAAGGCAGAATGCCACCCCCGCCCCAGAGCTGGGTACTGCTTTACAACAAAGTCCGGTCAATTGCTAAGCCATGGGAAGTCTCCAGAAAGACCATGTTGTGGCCTAAATGTTGGGGCTCCCCTTTAGGAAAACCTAAGCCCAAGATGATTGTGTGTGGAGGTGACTAGGTCATGAGGGTAGAGTCCCATAAAATGAGTATAGTATCCTATAAAAGAGGCCCCAGAGAGCTTCTTCTCCTCTGCCCCCATGTGAGAACACAGGCATCTCAGAGCTAGGAAAAGCCCTCCTCAGACACACATTGTTGGGGCTTTGATCCTGAACTATAAAGAAGTGTCTGGGGTCTAGAAAGGTGGATCAATCAGTGAGGACCTGAGTTTGATCCCCCAAACCCATATAAGAAAGCTGGGTATGGTATGCCCATCTGCAATCCCAGCACTGAGGAGATGGAGACAGGAGATCCCTGAAGCTTGCCAGTCTGTTAGCCTAGCCTATTTGGCAAGCTCCAGACCAGTAAGAAGACTTTGTCTCAAAAAAAATTTTTAAGGGGCAAGAGGTTGGAGACATTGTTCTGTGGTTAAAAGCGCTAACTGCTCTTGCAGAAGACCCAGGTTCATTTCCCAGCATCCACATGGCAGTTAACAACCATCAGTAACTCCAGCTCCAGGGGGTCCAAAACTCTCTTCTGATCTCTGGGGGCATTGTACAACACAGGTGCACTTACATACATATAGGCAAAACACTCATACACATAAAATAAAAATAAATAAATCAAAACAATTTAAGGGCAAGATGGCTCAGAGTGTAAAAGTACTTGCCATACAAGCCTGACAGCCTGAGTTCAATCCCTGGAACACACAGAAGAATGAGAAAAACAAATTTCAAAAGTTGTGACCTCTACATGTACACTATGACACATGCACAACCACCTTCACACACACACACACACACACACACAAATATATTTATATATATTTTATAGAGAGAGAGAGACTCATAAAAACAATAATTTTTAAGGTAGTTGATAGCTCAATTAAATGGATCAGCAAGCAGGTAAAAATGCTTTTTGCCAAGCCTGACGATCTGGATTTGATCCCTAGGATATACAAGGTAGAAGAAAAGAACTGACTCCCAAAAGTTGTCTCTGACCAGCACATGTGCGTGCGCACACACACACAAATAAATGTAATTTAAGTGTTTCAAAATAATAAATTAGAAGGTGGATGGCTAGGCTAGTCGTGGTGGCATGTCTTCCCAGCACTCAGGAGGCAGAGGCAGAGGTAAGTGAATCTCTATGAATTCGAGGCCAGCCTAGTCTATGTAGCAAGTTCCACGCCAGTCAGAGCTACACAGTGCGACTGTCTCAAAAAACAAACAGACAAAGGTGGCTAACCTTAAGGAATGACACCCCAAAGTTGCCCTTTGACTGCTACACAAAATGTAGCGCACATATACACACGGGATCTGCTGTTTCTAAGTCACTTGAAGTTCTAACTTAATATTTTGTTCTAACAGCCAGAACTAACTACAACTACACATCACCTCTGTGCATTAGATGGCCCCGAGTTGCAAACAGCGTTCAAATCAAGTCAGGTCCTTGATGGCTCCTCCTGCCTGTTCTCCTGCATGAGTCACAGATCACCCCATGGGACACTATCACCCTCTATACTTCCAAGTTGTGCTGTCCAGCTCTTCTAGGCAGCACTGGGGAAACCAAGTCTTGTGCCCATGGCATGTGGTCAGGTCATCCTCAGACACTGGAGCTGCCATAGCTGTTACAACAACAGACGTCCTGGTGACCTTGCCCAAGTCTGGTCCTCAGTGAGGAGAGGTGGAGACAGATGGAAGCATTGGAAGATGGGTAACAGAGGAAGTATCTGTGATCCTTCACTGATCAGAGCCAAGAAGCAGAAGATGGATGAGGCTGGGCAGCCAGGGAGGAGCCTGAGCAGGATCTGGAAGACACACACACACACATGAGCACCTACTTACCAGGGGGCTGATTTCATATTTAAGTCACAAACATATACATCTGGGTGGCACACACATGGACTTGAAATTCATTACTTGTCCCAAGCCCAGGGCTGAGTTATGTTGTATAGGAGACTCAGAAAAGGGCTCTGCCTCTCATGGAAACACTCATCATCACTCAGGGGGATTCTACTGTCCTGGAAACTTAAGAGAACCATTGACTAGTTATGTGCTGATGTTACCAAGAATGCAGGAAGATGGGAGCTGATTTGGGATGCAGAAACAACTGATACCCAAACGAGACTTCTGGGGACTGGGATGACCCTTCATAGTTGTGCCAAAGTGAGGCAAGAAGTCAGGGTTCTGACACCATCCCTTGGGAGAGAGGCAAGGAACAGAACTTTGGACAAGGTTCTTCCCCATTGCCCTGGCCATAATTGAGTGAAATGGGGATCTGGATAAGGTTCCCCAGGATCCACTTCAGATGGCACCATTTTAGCTAAGTTTCCCTTGTTAAGGATTACAACCTGTGGTTGGGGGATGCAGCTCGGGTAGAGTGCTTGCCTAGCATGCACAAAGCCCCGGGTTCAGTCCCCAGTACCACATAAAACCAGGCATAGTGGTGTACAACCATAATCCCTGCATTTAAGAGATGGAGGCAAGAGGATCAGAAATTTAAGATCATCCTTGGCTACATAGCAACTTAAAGTTTATGGCCAGCCTGGGCTATATGAGACCTTATCTCAAATGACAACAGCAACAATAATAATAATTATAGCCTGATCTAACTCTTGATTTTTTTTACCCTCCAAAATCAAGAAGACTTGATTCACCTAGACTTTTCCCCAGCAGGGACAGGGAGAAAGAAAGAACCTTCCCATCAGGGGTCATAGAAGATTTCCAGGAAATACATAGCATATGCCCAATATGTCTCTCTGGGCTCAACTGACTTCCTCATTCTCCAACATCACAGGGACAAGAGCCAGGCACAGTGAATCCCAAATCCCAAGAACATTTTCCTTCACAAATACAGCACAAAACTGTGCTGAAATGCAGTTTTGACCTTTGTAACCAACCTGTCTATGCTGGGTGTCCTACTTTGTCTCTCCATTGCTGTGACAAAACACTCTGGCCAATACCAACTTGGTGACGAAAGGGTTTATTCAGCTTACATCTCCCAGGTCACAGTTCATCAGGGAGCCCAAGGTAGCAACTCAGGGCAGGAACCTGGAGGCAGGAGCTGGAGCACAGGCCGTGAAGGAATGCTGCTTACTGGCTTGCCCCCCTGGCCCCTGCTCAGCCTGCTTTCTTATGCAACACAGGCCCACCTGCCCAGGGGTGGCACCACCCACAGTGGGCTGGGCCCTCCCACATCACTCATCAAGAAGATGCCCCTCAGACATAGCCACAGGCCAGTCCAATAGAGGCAATTCCCCGATTGAGGCTCCCTCAACCCAGGTGTGTCAAGTTGACACTAAAGCTATCCAGAGCACTTGGCAAATACAGTTATTTGCTCTGGCACAAGAACATGGTCCTTCTTGCTTCCCTCCATCTAAAGGAACTAGTTAGGTCACATCAAATTACATCTCTCTCCTGGGTTGGAAAATACAGAAATCCCCAAATGTGGCCAAACTCTTCTTTGGGGGTGGGGAGGTTGGTGTGTGTGCCTGCATGCAGAAGCCGGAGAACATAGGATGTCCTGTTCTATCGCTCGGTACCTTATTCCCTTGAGACAGTCTCTCATTGAACCTGCAGCCAGCAAGCCCCAGAGATCCTCCCGCATCTGGCCTTGCTCCACTTTTTATGTGGGTGCTAGGAACTCGAACTCAAGTCCTCATGCTTGCACAGTAAGCACTCTAGATATCTCCCCAGTCCCCCAAACTCTTCTTAATGATTTCCCCTCCTACCTCTTTTTAAAATATTTTATTATTTTTATTTGATGTGTATGAGTGTATTGCTTGCGTGTGTGTAAACGCACCAGTGTCATGCAATACTCATAGAGGTCAGAAAAGGGTGTCAGATCCTCTGAAACTGGAGTTACAGACAGTTGTTAGCCACCATGTGGATGCTGAGAACCAAACCTCTGCATGAGCAGCCAGTGCGCTTGACTGCTGAGCCATCTCTCCAGTCCCCCAAACTCTTCTAATGACTCCCCTCCCACCTCTTATGCTTGTTCCTGCTGGCCCACAGACTACAGGTCGTCAGTGCATCCACAGTGAGGCCCCAAGAGTCCCCTGTCCCCCTAATCTAGAGCTTCTCCAAGTGCAGACTGATGCTCTGGGGGCCTGGCACAGTGAAATACAGGGACCTCAGTCCTGGCGTTTGTTCAAAGCAGCTGTCTGCAGGGTGGATTTTTTGTTGTTTTTCCCTGTTGCTATTGTTGTTCATCTGTTCCACACCCTGATTTATGTAAGTCGTTTTCCGAAGTCAGGAAAATACATTTGCAACTCTCTCTGGCTCAGTATTAAAGCATCACCACTATCACCAGACATGGTAATGCATGTCTGAAAACAGAACCATCAGGAGCTCAAGATCATTCTCAGTTACAAAGCAAGTTTGAGGTCAGCCTAGGCTACATGAAACCCTGTTTAAAAAAAAAAAAACAACTCACCTCCACCTCCACTTCTGTAGCTACCCTTCCTCTTCCTAAGCTCAAGTTCCCATCTCTCTAGCACCTGCTATCTTCCCATTTTAACCAGGAAAATATGGAGTGTCATAAACCTTATGAGTAGCCAGCTGTCACTGCACACCACACTCCCCTGTGTGTCCTTTACTAACATTGCCTTCCACTGTGGCAAGCCATATTTGCTTACCACCAATGTTCATGACATGAAGTTTTCATGTTCAATAAATACTATTCAGCTCATTCAAGCAAACTATCAGTACTAAAGCAAGCTACCATGGTAATGATAAAAGCATGGTACAGAGGTGACACATTCACCTGAAGGCAGCTGGCTCTCACTGGGTGTTACATCTATGGCCCAACATCAGAATACAGCCCAGCCAGGGTTCTTCACTTTATTGTGCTTAAGAGCCGGGCATTCTGGGGCTGAGCTGCAGTTTCTGTGGTAGAATGTACTTCAAATGCTAATGTTGGAGGTGAGACCCAGAAATCTGAACTTTTCTTAATGTCATCTCAATACCATGAAGTCTCCCTCCCCCTCCCCCTCCCCTTCTCTCTCTCTCTCTCTCTCTCTCTCTCTCTCTCTCTCTCT
>NW_008333388.1:1901378-1966888 GCF_000622305.1 Nannospalax galili
TCTCTCTCTCTCTCTCTCTCTCTCTCTCTCTCTCTGTCACTGGGGAGGGACCAAAGACTTCACACATGCCAGGCAAACACTCTACCTTTGAGCTACATTCTCAGTCCCTGAACTCATTTTGCTATTGTTTGGTTTTGTTTTTTGAGACAGTGTCTCACTACGGAACATAAGGTGACCTGAAGCTCATGATCCTCCTGCTTCTGTATCTTAGTTAGCTTTCTAGTCTGTGATAAGACACTGACCAAAAATACCTTGCAAAAGAAAGGGTTTATTTCTACCTGCAACTCCCAGGTCACAATCCCTCACTGAGGGAAGGCAGGGCAGAAACCTGAAGGCAGGAGCTGAAGCAGAGACCACACTGCTTGCTGTCTTGTTCTCTGGCTTGTGCTCTGCCTGCTTTCTTACACAACCTAGGACCACCTGTCCAGGGGTGGCACTGCCCCCAATGGCCCGGAGCCTCCCCATCAATTGGCAGTTAAGAAAATGCCCCACAGACCTGGCCATAGTCCAATCCAATGAGGAAAATTTCTCAATTGCGTTTTCTCTTCCCAAGTGACTCTAGTTTGCATCAAGTTGGCAAAAACCAACCAGCACACTCTGCCTCCTGAGTCCTGGGATTCCAGGTACGTAGCACCAAGCCTGGCAAGGAAATCTACGTTGCTAACAGGCACCTCTGGTAATTCTACCATCCCTCTCCCAGTGGATCACTTCTCCAGGTCACCTTCCTTAAGAGGAAAGGCTGCTGTCCTCATACTTATGTGTAATTAGCACATAGCAGCTCTCAAATAAATGTTTGTGGAATGCAGCAAGACAGTAAGATGGGAATCACATGAATCAGAAATGTCAAGCTTGGTAAGGCCTTTCCATTTTATGATAGAATGTGAAACATGGAGAGATTAAACTCCTCATGGATGGCTTTTGCCTAGTGAAAGGCAGAGCTAGGGTGAAGCCGCATATCTGAACTCCAGAGCAGGATTCTTTCCCATGGAAAGACTGACTTGGCAGGCCTCCTAGGATTGGAGCGGTTGACAGGAATTTAGATCATGCACAAATACTTGGTCAATTTGATTCACTCTGCTCCATGGTATAACTGCACCCTGAATTTTACGAGAGTGAGGGAAATAGAGAGCCTAGATAGATCTGTATGACTAGAGACAAAACAACCAGTGATTCTCCCCCTCTAAGAGGGCAGTAGCAGTGTCTTCATGATGGGTATACCAGGCACGGATCACACTTCACACCGTGGAACCAAATGAATGGAACAGCTTAGCAACATAAAGGAGTTGCTTCCCCTAGTCCTAACAGCTAAGGACCAGAACTAGCCTAGACGTCCATCAGTACAGGAAAGGATAAAGGAAATGTGCTGTATACACAGTGAGATTTTTACAGCTATGAAGAAAAACGAAGTTGCAGGAGAATGAATGAAGTAGAGATCATTATGTTGCGTGAAATGCGCCAGGCTCAGAAAAACAAATGTTACACACGTTCTCTCAGATGTGAACCTAGATTTGTTCCATGGTGTTACATCTGTGTGTGTGTGTGTGTGTGTGTGTGTGTGTGTGTGTGTGTGTGAAGTCGACAGGAAACAATGAACAGGGAGGAAGAGATCTTAGAAAGGGGAACAAGTAAGGAAACAGATGTAACATTAAAGCAGAAAGGGGCAGAAAGGGGGACTATCTGTGGGCAGGAAAGGACCAGCAAGGGGGGGCAGGAGGAAGGGGGGAGGGAGATGAATAAGAATAAGGTGTAATGACATGTATGTATGCAAATGTCATCATGAAGGCCATCACTTTGCATTCTAGCTTAAAATTTGTTTTTAAAAGAAAAAAGGACTGAATATATCAAGTTTGCTACTTAAAATTATCCTTTTTTAAAGTTTTTATTTATTTTTATTTTACGTGTATGAGTGTTTGCCTGGATGTATCTAACACCCATGTCATGCAACGCTCAAGGAAGCCAGAAGAGGGTGTTGGATGCCCTGGGACTAGTGTTACAGATGGTTATTAGCTGCCATGGGGGTGCTTGGAATCAAACCCAGGTCCTCTGGAAGGGCAGGCAGTGCTCTTAACCGCTGAGCTATCTCTCCAGCCCCTTAAAAATTATTCTTAAAAGGGACTGGAGAGATAACTCAGTGGTTAAGAGGACTTACTGCTTACTACTCTTGCAGAGGACCCAGGTTCCATTGCAGCATCCACATAAGGCAGCTAGGCTTGTAACTGCCTGTAACTCCTGTTCCAGGGGATGCAATGTATACACACACACACACACACACACACACACACACACACACACACACACAATAAATAAATAAATAAATCTTTAAAATAATTTTTAGTCATTTATAAACTGGACATGGTGGTATACACTTTTAATCCCAACACTCGGGAGGCAGAGGCAGGAAGATCTCTGTGAGATCAAGGCCAGCCTCTTACTATGGAGATAGTAAGTTCCAGGCCAGTTGGGGGCTACAGGGAGACCCTGTCTCAAAAAGACAAAAAAATTTTTTAGACATTTAAAAATGGGGGGAGGGGTTGGATGTAGTTCAATTGGTAGAGTGCTTGCCTGTCATACACAATACTCTAAGTTTGGCTCCCAGCACCAAGAAAAACAGGGTGTGGTGGTTGACATTTGTAATGTTAGCCCTTGGGAGGTGGAGGCAGGAGAATCAGGAGTTCAAGGTCATCCTTGGTTATATAGCAAGTTTGAGGCCAGGCTGGGCTACATGGGACCCTGTCTCAGAAAACTAAACAGCCAAATAAATAAATAAATAGATAAATAAGTATTTTAAAACGAAACTAAATTAAAAAGAGAAGAAAGGGGAATTTGCATTTTTCCCCAATTTGGAGAAGTAAGGAACTATGTAGCCTTCTTCACCCACCCCATGACCCTCATGTGACAGCCACAATACAGGACACCATTAAACACACCCCTGAGAGACAGAATAATGCAGTAGTTATCCTGCAGATCCTACAGCCAGGTACCTGAGCTCAAATCATGACTCTGCTTTTTTTTTTTTTTAAACCATTTCAGCCATTTCTAATTGTAACATAAGCACATTCCTACTACTGCATAACCATCACCACAATTCATCTCCAGCACACGACCCCGCCTCTTCCTGTCTCTGTACCCTTGGTCAACTTACTCAACAATCCCTGTCCCTCTATTTTCTCATCTACAGAGCTGGTCCCAGGTCAAGGGTCAGCCCTGCCGCCTTACCCATACGAAGCAGCTGATAAGAGTTACGTTCCATTTCTCAGCTGTCACCAATCAGTACCTCTGTTAGAACTCTGAGAGGCAGAAAGCTGCACTAAAGGTAATTTCTGTCTGACGAGGAATGAAGGATGAGCAAAAACAACTAAGTTTGGGCTGGAATGATGGCTCAGTGATTAAAAGCACTTACTGCTCTTGCAGAAGTTCAGTTCCCAGTGCCCACATCAGGAGGCTCAGAAGTACCTGTAAATTCCATCTCCAGGTGAATCTGATGCCCTCTTCTGGTCTCCTTAGGCACCCACACTTACATGCACATACCCACACACAGACACACACATATACACGTAATTTAAAATAAAATAATATCTTTAAACCATAACTAAGTCAAGGGAGCCAGCAAAGGCTGCCAAGGGCTACATACAAACAACTGTCATGCAAGGAAAGAACATGGACCTCAGAAGTATGTGGTGTGAGCAATCCATTTGTCAAGCCATGGAGTTAAGGTACAAAGAGCTCACCTGGGCTCACCTCTACCAATACACCAGTGTTCCCCAGTGTTGACATCACCAAACTCAGTATATCCCCAGTATGTATGCCAAGCACTCACTAAGTCACATGAGGCAGAAAATAGTCCAAGAACAAAGCCTTCTCCCTGGCATCTAGAACACTGCCTGACCCAGAATATGCATTTAATAAGTGCCATCTGAATAAGCTTACCTCTGGCTTATATCCACATTCATGTTCAAATATCTTTGATGTTTTCTATTATTCATGTTATATTTTGTCTATCTTCAGGCGCCTGACCTCACAATGAACTACCAGCCCCTTATAGTGATGGGCTATCAGCCCTTTCCTAACCTTCCCAACAATCAGAGAAAACCCAGAATCACGAAAAAAGTTTATATGTTGTGCAACTTTACCAGGAACAATAGAAAACACCTATCCCAGGCTAGGAATGAGGGGAACAGTTCACATGGGGTAGGGGCAGGGGGTGGGGAATAAGCTGATAGGCTCTGAAAAAAACAAAAGGGTTACAACAAAGAACACATCAGCAGCCTAATTAGGAAAAGTGGACCAGGAATTAGAGATGGAACCACCTGTTAAAAGAGAAATTAGAACAAGTCTGGAAGCAGTGACCCACTTTTCCTAGTCAATGTGGCTGTAACGCAGCCCATGTTCCTTTCAGCTGGAACATATCTAGAAGAAACTGTACTAACAAATCTTGCTGAAACACAGCTTGGCCTCCCCTATCTTGCAAGGAAGGACCTAGTATTTGCAAAACAGAGTCTTGGCAGGAAATGGATGACAAGCAAGCCAGGCAACCAAAGACAGACCCCAAGAGGCGATTCATAAAGCCATCACCAAGGGTAGAAGAAAGCAGCCAGGGTGATGTGGTACCTGGGGTTGCCAACATCAGGGACTCATTACCACCCCTGAACCCAAAGGGAAGTAGGAAGATACTGGTTGCCAGAATCTGGAGAAATAGCTGTATTGGGGTGCTGGGGTACCCTCTGAGCACAGGAGCAATGCCCCTTGGTCCTTGGATCCAGGCTGTAGCTGTCAGCCTGAGGGAGACTGAGAAGTGAAGATCATGTCCCTCCCCATTTGCCAAATCTGAGCCTGAGGGCAAGGATGGTCCTGAAGCAGGATGAAGACCAAGCAGATGAAGGTGCAAATGTGCGCACACATTTCTGCTCTCAGCATCCTGCTTTCTACTGGTCTGGACCTTATGGAGCCTTCCCACAATCTCCAGCTTCTAGCTGGGGTTAACCCGTGGCAAAGAGGAGGAGGATTGAGGTGTTTGTTTGAGGAGTTAACTCTAGCCAGCTGTGTCCCTCAACGCAAGCAGGCTGGCTACCTAGCTACATGTGCATCCCCAAAACTGCTCTCTCCCAAGTCCCTTCCTTTGGTCACATGTTGACCTCCATAAGATGACATGTCAATTTTATGAGGTGACACATTTGTACATTAACACAGTCTCAAATTTTGATGGAAATTAATACAAAACTAGAGCTTTGTTTATTTACTTATGTATTCTTTATCTTTTGGTAGTGGGAATTGAACCTAGAGCCTCTCACATGCTGGGCAAGTGGTCTACACCACACAGCTGTATCCCCAACCATTCTTCTACGTTTTTTATTTTGAGACAGAATTCTACGTTGCCCAGACTAGCCTTGAACTTCAGATCCTCTACCTCAGCCTCTCTCCAGCAGCTAGGATTACCAGGCCTGATTCAAAGCTAGAGTTAATTTGCAAAATCCTTTTTTTTTTCTGCATTTTACAAGGACTGTTGGAATACAGACATCCCCTATATAAGTGACACTGTTTATGATATTATACGAATGTGAGCAAATGGGAGTCAGAGAATTTCCATTCTCTTAGCACTATGTGATGCTGCTCTTGCCTACTCCTGGTGCCAACACAGATTGAAAGGAAACTGATCATGCAGGAAATGTGAACAGAGGTCAGTGTGAACACCAGTCATTCAGTATGAACTGGGAGCTTCAGTGTGAACATCAGTCATTCAGTGTGAACTGAGGAGTGTCAGTATGAACACTGGTCATTCAGTGTGAACTGGGGGCTTCAGTGTGAATATCGGTCATTCAGTGTGAGCTGGGTGGAGTATCAGTGTGAATACTGGTCATTCAGTGTGAACCGAGGGACGTCAGTGTGAACAGGGCTGGAGTTCCTATTGCGTCCTTAATAAACACTGTCATGGCTCCCTGTAGATAGACTCTGAAGGTCATCTCCGATCCACTCTGCTGTCTTCTTCCGTTCCTTGTTTTCCACTGCCCCTTGTCCACATCCCTGCCTTTGCCTCTCTGTGGCTATGTACTGTCTATTTCTAAAATATGCTTTCATTTCTGCCAGATTCTGCTTGACAACCAAAGACTTCACAGCAGTGTAATTTTTAATACCCACAAACTGGAAACAACCTAAATGCCCATCACTGGGGAAGCGATAACCAAATGGTGAAATAGCCATAGTATGAAATGCAAGTCAGCAACAAGGAGCATTCACTGTGGATTTATACAGATGAGATCCAAAGTTAGTGTCCTAGTTTGTTTCTCCATTGCTGTGACAAACCATTCTGACCACTACCAACCTGGGGAGGAAAGGGTTTATTTGGCTTACATCTTCCGGGTCACAGTTCATCAGGGAGCCCAAGGTAGCAACTCAGGGCAGGAACCTGGAGGCAGGAGCTGGAGCACAGGCCACGGAGGAACGCTGCTTACTGGCTTGCTCCCCTGGCCCCTGCTCAGCCCACTTTCTTATGCAACACAGGCCCACCTGCCCAGGGGTGGCACCACCTACAGTTGGCTGGGCTCTGCCACATCACTCATCAAGAAGATGCCCCA
Source organism: Nannospalax galili (assembly GCF_000622305.1). Classification (NCBI taxonomy): domain Eukaryota; kingdom Metazoa; phylum Chordata; class Mammalia; order Rodentia; family Spalacidae; genus Nannospalax; species Nannospalax galili. Next base: position 1,907,948 of record NW_008333388.1, read on the forward strand.
CGGACATGGCCACAGGCCAGTCCTATGGAGGCAATTCCCCAATTGAGGTCCCCTATACAGTTCTGCTTAGAAAAATGTAGAAAATATAAGCTGAGTTCTGGTAGTGGAATGGAGATTGTGGGTTGCTTTGGGTGAGGATAGACTAAAGGATGGTCCAGAGGTTCAAGGGCTTTGAGGGGAAGTGAATTTGTATGTTAGTTGACAGTGATCACATTTTCATTGGTGTGTATATATTCCAAAACTCACAAAATTGAACATCTTAAATGTGTGGTTTATTCTATACCAACTATACCCTAGTAAAGTTGTAACTGTATATACGTATAAAACAAAGAAAGCTCAAATAACCATAAACTGGAAAAGCTGTTGCAGAAGTCAACCAAAGGGTATTACATATGAGATACTAAGGCCCCCAAGAAATCAACAAAAACACAAACCATTGGAAAATGGGTGCAGAGCACAAACAGGTAATTCAGAAACAAACGACCAGCAATAACATACTTGACTAAAGTCTTCCTGCCTTAATGGAATGTGAAAATGCATCCTATTCACTGAGGTGTGTGGAGGAGCTACAGTATCTGTAGTGATCACACACCAGGAAACCTCCTTCAGACGGGATGTTCTCGTTGAGCACCCCAACCATACTCCAGCTTAATCTTACACCCCTAGCAGCCTAACCATACCCCCAGCATTCTAGCCACGCATCCCTTCAGTAACCACATTCCTAACATCCTAACCACATTCCAGAGTCCTAATCACACAGCAGCCCTTTGACCCTCATCTCTGGCCTCAGCATCTCAGACGCTACCTGGTATGTCAGGGAACCAGATGCTACATGTGCAACTAAAGTCCCAGTCCACAGACATGCATGTCATTGAACTGCATCCTCTGAGCCTAAACATTAATAAGGAATATTTGCATATCCCATCACTATATTTAAATTACTCTAGCCCAAGCAGAGAAAGGGTTGTTCTAATCCTGGGCCAGCACAGAGTTCCAGGATGGGACTGAAGGCTCTATATTCTGTTACGTGAGTGGCATACCATGGTCTCTTGCCCAATGCACACTCTCCTCCAGGCTCTTGGGCAGCTCTGTTTTCGCCTGCCTCCTCTGAGTCCAGCCAAGGACTTTCAGCCCTGCATTCGGAATCATATCCCACTTCAGTTCAGTGCTTTCCAAAGTACTTCCAAATACATTTGTATTCCTCTCTAACAAGAACCCTAAGCTACAAGCAGACCTGGTCTCAAAATAAACAAACTCTAAGCTGCCACAATCTGTACATTCTGGACCCTTGTTGCAAGTGTGAGGAAGCAGAATGGAGTGTCTAGCCTAGAGGCTCGGTTAATCAGAGAGGGGACAGGAGACTCCCACCTGTGTCCCTGCCCTGTACCCCACTCCCTTCAGAAACCAGAGCTGCAGGCCCACCGAGCCTAGAGCACCAAGCCTGGGTGGAACCTGGGTAGGATGGGCCACAACAATGAGCAGTCATGCCCTGGACTCCTGCATGGTTTTTCCTTACTCTGCCTCCTCTGCCCCACTGCTCTTTGCCCACAGCAGACTGAAACCCTCAGGCTCAGGCTCCCGACAAGAACCAGAGCAGAACCAGGCAGGGCAGAGGGAAAGGGAGGGCACGGTGAGTGAAGAGCGTGGATGTGGACAACACCTAGGTGATTGCAGAAGAAAGGACAAACAGAACAGCCACAAGAAGAGGGAGACAAAGAAGCAGGAAAGTTGGAAAGCACAGGACACACAAAGCGTGCATAGGCCTTACGCGAGGGAAGAAAGAGCCGAATGGCTCATTTATTAATTACCAACAAACAAGTGCCGCTAATGAATAGCATCATTTAACACGTTTGTAACTATTAACATGTAGTTACGGTCTAAATAAGGGCACTGTTTCTCCTTGGCCTTGTTCAAAAGTCATTTATGGGGCTGGAAAGATGAGTCTGGTTAAGAACACTGGCTGCTCTTGCAGAGGACCTGGGTTCGGTTCCCAGCACCCACATGGTAGCCTAACAACCATCCATAACTCCAGTTCCAGGGGATCTGACGCCCTCATCTGACCTCTGCTGGCATTGCACGACACAGGTAAACCTAACCTACATGTAGGCAATACACTCGTGCACATAAAATAAAAATACTAAATAAAACTTTTTTTAAAGTCATTTATTTGGACTGAGGAAATGGCTCAATGTGTAAAACCTTTGCTACATAATCATATGGACATGAGTTTGGATCCCCAGCACCCACCTAAAGCTTCTGCAATCCCAGTGATACCATCTCAAGATGGAAGGCAAAGACAGGAGCATTCCCCAAGCTCCCAGGCCTAGGGAACAAGAGGGTCTGTCTCAAAGAGGGTGGAAGACATGGACCAGTACCGGAAGCTGTCCTCTGACCTCCATGCATGGGCCACCACCTGCACACTCCCCTCTGTCACACACACATATTTAGAAAGTCATATATTTAATAACCACCACCTCCTCTTCCCATAAAACACCACCATCATAAGAGGACAGCAACCTCATCATCTCATAAGATACAATTAATATCTGATATCTACATTTCTGGTGGTGGGGGGTGTTTGTTTCAGTTTTGTGAGCCAGGGTCTCACTATGTTGCCCAGGTTGGTCTAGAACTCTCCATCCTCCTGCCTCTGTGTCCCAAGTACTGAGTTTAGATTCATATACACACCTACCTTACATTTATTTTCATTGTCTCCTTGTTAACAAACCCAGGAATTTTTGTGTGTTTTATACACTGAGGTGAGCAAGTCCCTGATACACTGTAGGTAGGCAATAAAGATATATCAAAACTTAATAGGGATCCACATAAAAATGAGATCGGTCCTGTCAGTCTATCATTACCTACCTCCTATGAATCCGTCTGTCCCACCAGCCCTTTCCTTATAGAGAACTTGCAAAAGAGGCAAGGGGACCCTGAGCACTGTCATGAACAATGAATGACCTTCCTTTCAAGCGAGCCCTGACAAGGCCCAGTGCAGAATTCCCCCATTTGCTCTGGCCACTCTGAAATCACATAGACCTATAACTGAGGTTTCAGAGCAGAGAAAGCCCAACTCTCTGGTTTTATAGAGCTAGCCTTTGGGGCCCCATGAGACATAGTGGCTATTATGGTTGAATATAAAATATTCTCTACGGGTTTGTGTTCTAAATGTTCGGTCCCCAGCTGGTGGCACTATTTTGGAAGGTCGTGGTAACCTTTGGAGGTAGGGCCCAGCTGGAGGAAATAGACCACTGGAGGAAGACACTTGGGAGTGTATTGCCCATGGTCACTTCTTGGCTTGCTGTATACTTCCTGGTTGGCCATGAAGTGCTTAGCTCTCCTTTTCCAGAGGTTCCTGCCATGATGCTGCTCTACCCAAGAACATGGGACCAAATGGCCATAGGATGAAACCATGAGCCATTTAGAACAAAGCCTGCCTGCTTCATGTTGCTTATGTTGGATATTTTGGGCACAGTAACACAAAGCTAATTAATATAGTGGTCTTCCCAAAGGCTTACAAGGAGTCCCAAATGTCTCTCTCATTGTCTCTGACACATATTGACTCTGTGCAGAGGAGGGTGTAGCACTGCCCAGTGAAATGCCTAGAGGTAAAGGCTGCAATGGGGCCTAAGTTTCCTGTGCTCTTCTTCCCCTCCCCCCGCTTCGAGTCTTCCCTTCTCCAGTCTTTGCAGATCAGGAAGGCCCTCAGTGACCCGCGTCATCACTGTCCTGGGTCCAGAAGAACTGGGCCCAGAAGAACGAATCCTTATTTGGATGCTGTGGCAGGGGAGAAACTGACAGAAGGGCCTCCGTCATGAGAAGCTTGTAGAAAGATGCTTTTCAGAGGAAGATAGACTCACCCAGACTCTAAGAAGTGATTCTTTTTTCCAAAGAGCTGTCAGATTTTTTAATCCATGGGACAAGGCAAAAGTTCAGAATCACTGAAAGGAAGTATTGATCCACGATGCACCAGTGGGTCAGGGCAATTTCCTCTCCTCTCCATATTATCACATTTTTTTTTCTTTCTTTCCCTTTCAAAAAATTTTAATTGCAGGGCTGGAGAGATGGATCAGTAGTTAAGAACACTGGCTGTTTTTTCAGAGGACCCAGATTTGTTTCCCAACACTGACATGGAGGCTAACAAGCACCAGTAAATTCAGTTCCAGGGGGTCCGATGCCCACTTCTGGCCTCCAAGGGCAATGCATGACACAGATGCACTTACATTCAAGCAGACGAAACACTCCTACATATAAAATAAGAATAAATATTTTTTAATTTAAGGGCACTAGGGATTGAACCCGTGGCCTTACACATGCTAGGTAAGCACTCTACCCCTGAGCTCTATCACTGGTCCATCACATTCTCACATCTTGGATAGAGAAAAGATACACACAACTAAGAAAGTTTTAGGTAGGTTTTATCTGGATCCTCCCAAACCAAGAAAGCTTAAGACATAGTTGCTTATTCTGGCTGTTACTCTTGCAGATGGATAACCTCGCCACCGGAAGCAATCTGGGGAGAACCTGGAGTTCTTGCTTCAACCAGGCCACAGTACCTTCCATTTGCTGAGCACATAATAATGTGTGGAGTACTTCAGTTCTAGTTTTCTTTCAATTGTTGTGATAAACACACTGACCAAAACCAACTTGGGGAGGAAATGGTTTATTTTATCTTACAGCTCCCAGATCATAGTTCATCACTGAGGGAACTCAGGGCAGGAACCTGGAGCACAGATCATGGAGAAGTGCTGCTTACTGGCTTGGTCCCCTGGCCTGTGCTCAGACAGCTTTCTTATACAACCCAGGACCACCTGGCCCCAGGGGTGGCACTGCCCACAGTGGGCTGGGCCCTCCCATATCACTCAGCAATCAAGAAAATGCCCCACAGACATGGCCACAGGCCAGTCCAATGGAGGAAATTCCTCAGTTGAGGCTCCTTCCACCCAGGTGTGTCAAGCTGACAACTGAAGCTGTCCAGCACAACTTCCAAATTCATCCTATGGTGTAATCCACATACCTGCAACATGGGTTCAGTGAGCTTAAGTGGCTTGCCAGTATTACACAGCTGATAAGTACCAGAGTCATTGTTCAGATCAGGAACTGCATGATCTCAGAGCCTCTGCTCCTAGTCCCTTAAATCCTGACTACCATGAGCAATGTCAGGATGGAGAAAGCCTCTGAGGGAGGATTGCCCTGCCCCCCAGAGGCTGCCAACTCCAACCCACATTTCAGGGTTAAGTTTTCCACAGTTCACGTTGCCATGGCAGTAGGGGCTCTTGTCACCATTTGAAAACCCAGAAGAGGAAAATAAGAGGATTCAGCTCTTTGATTCAAGAGCTGACCAGTTCTTTTGCAAGATAAACTCAATCTGGCCCTTGAATCAGGATTAGAAATGGGAGAGAGATAATGGCACTTGTAGGCCTTAGGATCATTAGCTTCTTGCTCCAAGAAGTTCAGCTCACTTTGCAGACAGGATCTCATTCTTCTCTACTGACTCTTTGTAAAAGAAACCAGAGATGAGACAGGGACAGTTCCCTTAGAATCAAGCCAGGAGACCCTTGCCCAGGTATCTGAAGTACTCTCTGTCTCTCTCTATCTGTCTCTCTGTGTCTCTCTCTGTCTCTCATTCTGTCTCTCACTATCTCTCCCTTCTCTCCTCCCTCTCTCTCCTTCCCTCCCTCTCCCTCCTCCCTTTCTTCCTTCCTGCCTAGCATGAAAAATAAGTGGGAAGTTAACAGTCTTAGTTTGACACATCAAGTTCAAAAGATTAAGAAATAAATATGGTGTGAATGTAGACCTTAGAGCTGAGCAAGACCTGCCCTCAGCACAGCACCCACCTTCCAGAGGATCAGAAAAGCCCAGGGAGATTGGAAGAACAGAAGAAACATGGTGCTGTTTCCCTTATTTAAAGTCACCTGTAGGTACTGGGGCCACCTTTCCTGCTACCAGTGAGGAACAGTTTACACACACACACACACACACACACACACACACAAACACACACACACACTTACAGTGTTCAAAGTGGGTTTTGGTCACTACTTGCTTACTTGGGTGATCAGCTTTTCTCTGTGCTGTGCTGCACTGTTTGTGTCCCCTCTAAAATTCATATGCTACAACCCTAACCCTCGATGTGATGGTGTTAGGATATGAAGCCGTTGGGAGGTACTTAGGTCATGTGGGTGGAGTCTCATCAGTAGGATTAGCAGCATCAGGGAAAAGGCCTCAAGACCAGGTGTGGCAATGAATGCCTATAACCTGAGCACTTGGGAGGCTGAAGCAGGATAGTCAGCCTGGGCTACACAGTCAGGCCCTATCTCAAAAAAAAATAAAATAAATAAGTAAATAAGGCAGGTATGTGACATATGCCTATAATCTCAACACCCAGGAGGTTGGAGAAGGATCAGAAGTTCAAGGTCCTTCTTGACTACATAGCAAATTCAAGGCCTGATTGATAGGATTACATCATACCGCATCTCAAAAATAAACAAAATAAATAAATAGTACAAGACCCCAGAGAGCCCATCTGCCCCTTTCATCCCACTGATGGCACAGCAAGGAGCCAGGAGCTATGAACCATCCAGTGAGCCCTTACCAGACTCTGATTCCGCAGGCATCTTGAACATCTCAGCCTCCACATCCATGAGAAACAGACTTCATCATCTACAAGCTACCTGTTTTGTGGTCTTTTGTCACAGCAGCCCAAATGGACTGGCACTCAATGACTTGTCTAACCTTAAAACACAGAGGTAGAGAAAAGAAAATGCCCCTTTGAATCAAGCAAACCTGGCTTAAAGCTCAGCCCTTCCTCCACTGAATAGCTGTGTAATTTCAGGCAAGTTACTTAATATTCGCTCCAACTTGGGGGCTTTTACACAATGTAATATGCCTCATGCATCCACATACTGGTGCTTGTATTTTGAACATTTTTAAGACTTAGTTTTTACATTCAGGACTTCAGTGCACCAGGTTCTTATACCTAGGAACTATGGCTTAAGTCTTTTTGGCAGAGAGATCTGTGGGATGTTTCCTGACAGAACCACATATTAACTTCCAGTGTGGCTAACCCATACTACCAGGAAAGGACACATGACAAAGCCTTGGTTTCTGCCCTATGCTGTTTAGCAGCCAGACTCCCAGGCTGGAGGTGAGGCCAACGAGGACAGTTGTCTAATCATCTGTGAATCAGCACTCTCGGCTCTCAACCCAAATTGCAGAGGAAATTTAATTTGGAGTTTCCAATCAGCCCAGCCTTGGGCAGCCTAGAAACATCAAAATGAGAAACAGTCTGGGAATGCAATTCTAGAATGTCTTAGTTTCATCAGTATACACAGAAATTAAGTACTGGTAGGCTGGAGAGACAGCTCAGGGGTGGAGGGGGGGTAAAGCACTTGCCACACAAGCTTGAGGACTTGAGTTCAGATCCCTAGAACTCATGTAAAGCCAGACACATTAGCATGTGTCTGTAATCCCAGCTGTCTTAAGGCAGGAGGGGAGATGGAGACAGAAAATACCCCGCAGTTTGCTGGCCAGCTCTAACCGCCCATGCAGTGACAAACAAGAGACTCTATCTCAACAAGCATGGTAGTGCATGCTATTAATCCTCGAGAGGCAAAGGCAGGTAAATCTCTGAGCTCTAAGCCAGCCTGGATAACATAGTGAGTTCATAGAAGGCAAGGACCAAGATTAGAAGTTGCCTTCTAACCTCCACGTACACATGCTTATACTCACACGTATGAATGCCATACACACACCTCATAAACACACAAAAATATACATTAGCTAAATAATTATGCACAATAGACAGCAGTTAATAAGAACTCAACCAGGAATTGCACATGCAAGAAACAAACTACATATTTAGCTGTCCCCTCAAAATCCATCACAAAGTCAGTAGCACTCCAGTGATAGTATAATCATGACTTTTCACACTTAACAAATCCTTCAGTGCGTTGCTGGCCTGAGTTAGGGTTCCTGAGTGGAGGTCTTAGAGATTCGAGAAGAAATGTGACTAATGGATTTGGGTGGGCACGGTATCTCAAGAATTCCTTCCCTGCAGATACAGAAATAACATCTACCCTCTCCTCCTAAGGTCCCAATGACAAACCAAAGAATGATTCCACCAATGTTCACCCTGGGGAGCCGATGAGTTTTATTGGGCTTACTTACAGAGCTTGGATGACCAAAAAGCAGTCACATTGGAAAGTCTTCACCCAGAGTGGATAATGGCTTCTCCATAGCCGCACAGATGGAAGCCTTTCTGTTACCCTTCCCCAGCCTATCCATTCCAGTACCTCCTCTGGACCCCAGAGGTCATGTGCACTTAGGGCAAATGGTTGGGAAGAGTGGCTGGAATCTCAGGTGAGGGTCCAACGACCCTTCCCTCCTGCTCTGAGGGGATGTCAACGTTCAACAAGCCCGGTTGTAATGACCCACCAAGCAGGCACAGCTGAACTGATAAAGACAGCAGCTGTTCTGCTCACAGAACCAGTAGGAGGGCTGATGAAAATGCTCCACGATTGACCGTTGTGATGGTTTTCTCCAACTTGGTGACTACGCAAGAAACCACTGAATGAATGGGTGAATTGCATGTAGTGTAAATTACAACCTCGTTAAAGCTGTCACGGCGCTTCCTAGCCAATCCAGTTCTGTCTTGTTATTCCAAGTGGGGTAACACCTTGGAATGCTGCTGTGAAGATAAAACAGCTGTAGTCAAGGACACAGTACTGGTTATAGGAGATGCTCATCTAACAGACTCTGTTATTGGGCCAGCAAGATGGCTCAGCGTGGTAAAGCACTTGCTGCACAAGCCTGATGGCCTAAGTTCAATCCCCAGAACTCACATAAAGGTGGAAGGAGAGAACCAACTCCAAAAAAGTTGTCTCTGACATCCATATGTACTTCGTGGTACACATGTGCCCACACACACATGCACATCATATACACACAATAATGATAATCAATTAATACATTTTTTAAAGATTCTGTTGTTGCTGGATTAACTGTTGTAATACTCTCAATGACAGTGACAGGTCCTGAACCCTCTTCGTCCATCAATACTCCAAATTCCCTTTCTTCTCTAGATTACCCATACAGCTAATTCATGATTTGGAAAAATCTAACAGCCTGAAGTGTTAACTCTTCCCTTATTGTCCAAAACGGTTACTAACACAGTCTATGAAGCCAGTTTCCTACTTAAAAGAGACTTTTTGCTTGTTATGAACCCCTAACCGAAGGGCAAGCAAAGCACCTTGGTACTTGCACTTGGGAAGTACTCAGTATGATTTCTTGTGTGTACATGTGCTCACACACATGTAGATGCATGCATGTGGAGGCCAGAGGACAATCTCGGGTGTCATGCCTCAGATGCCATCCACTTGTTTTGTTGCTGTTGGGATAGGGTTTCTCGCTGCCCTGCAACTCAACAAGTAGACTAAGCTGGGTGGCCAGCAAGGCCTAAGAATGGTCCTGCCTCTTCCTTCCCAGAGCTGGGATTACAAGCACATGCCATCACACCTAGCCTTTTTTATGGGTTCTGGGGATCGAACTCATGTTCTCATGCTTGTAAGGCAATTACTTTACCAGCTGAGCCATCTCCTGAGGCCCCCTCAATATAATTTCTTTTTTTAAAAAAATGTGTATTATCTTTATTTGTGTGTGTGTGTATGTGTGTGTGTGTGTGTGTGTGTGTGTGTGTGTGACAGATGTGCATGTGCCACAGCATGCTTGGGGAGGTCAGAGGACAACTTGAGGGTGTCAGCTCTCTCTTTTTATCATGTGGGTCCCGGGGCTCAAACCCAGGCCTTTAGTCTTAGCAGCAGACGCCTTTACCCAGTGAGCCATCTCACCAGATCCTGTAGGATTTCTTGACAACTGTTGGGGATATGAAACGCTTCTCCCAAAGCTTCTCTTGCCTTTCAGTCTTGGCATAGTCCTTTCTTTTCTAATCTCCATCTACTAGCATGTCGGTCATCTGTATCTGAGTGTGAAAAATCAAGCAGCCTCTAATAATGGCTTCCTCCACTTTCTACCGCCCCTGGGAAGCATGCAATACTCCAGAGCCAAGAGGAGGAAGGCATTGTTCCAGCTAACAGGGCATCAGTCAGAAGCTTTTCAGAGAAGGCTGGACATGTGACACTTTCTTAATATACTCTTTTTATTAGTTTTATGTGTATGAGTGTGTTGTCTGCATGTGTGTAAGTGCACCTGTGTCATGCAATGCCCAAAGAGGTCAGAAGAGGGCATCAGATTCCCCTGGAACTGGAGTTACAGCAGTTTGTTAGCTGCCGTGTGGGTGCTTGGAATTGAACCCAGGTCCTCTGGAAGATCACCCAGTGCTTTTAACCACTAGCCCTTAGATCCATTCATTTTTGTTGTTATTGAGAGAGGGTCTCATGTATCCCAGGCTGGCTTTAAACTCACTATTTAGTTGAGAATGACTTGAACTCCTGATCTTCTTGCCTCCATCTCTCAAGTGCTAGTTAAGAGTAATTACTGCTCTTCCAGAGGACTAAGTTCAGTTCCTAGCACCCATGTTGGGTAGCTCACAATGGTCTGTAACTCCAACTCCATGGGACCTGATGCTTCCTCCTCAGGTAACTCCACTTACATGCACATATACATGCACACACATAAATAAAAAAATTTTAAAGAATGAATCTGAGCATCTAATAAAGTCACAAGCTAGCAGAATATGCCTTCCAACTATTCCTACTTCATGTGATCTCACACAAGGTCAAGAATGACAGAAGTGAGTAGAAATCATAGGTACATGCAGAGCTCTTAAAAATTTGAATTATATCTTGACAAAGATGTAGACCTGTCTCCTGACCAGTCATGGACTATATTACAATACTTTTCATTGAAGGTAACAGAAACATCTGCTCACAGACTGTAGATATGATTCGGTGTTTAAAAGCACTTGCTTCTCTTATAAAGGACTCAGAATTGGTTCCCAGCACCCACATGGTGACTCACAACTGTCTGTAACTCCAATTTCAGAGGATCTAGTGCCTTTTTTTACTTCCACATGCACTAGGCACACCGGTGGTGCACATACATCAGACAAAATACTCATACACATAAAAAATAAAAATAAAGCCATGTGTGGTGGTGCATGCCTTTAATCCCAGCACTTGGGAGGCAGAGACAGGCAGATCTCTATGAGTTCAAGGCCAGCCTGGTCTACATAGTGAGTTCCAGGTCAGCTGGGGCTGCAGGGAGACACTGTCTCAAAAAGACCAAAAAAGTTACATTATATTAATTTCCTTTTGTGTGTATATTTGTGTGGGGTGGGGTTTCAAGTGCATGGAGGTCTGAGTTCCAAGACAACTGGAGCTACAAGGAGACCCTGTCTCAAAAAGACCAAAATAATAATAATACTAATTTTTAGAAAATAAACTTCTGCTTGATAATAAAGAACTTTATTATCTCACATAGCACAAAGGTCAGAAGAAACCCACATTTCAAAATGGGTTGAAACTGTGGCTTTTCAGGGTGACTAAGGACCCAGGTTCTGTTCATCTCCCTTCCCTGTCTTCTTCAGTGTTCTCATGGTAAACCAGGATTTCTCAGCATCTCGTTCAGATCTTTTGCCATTTCTCAACCCTTGCCAGAAGCCTCCCAGCACTAACCACCAGCACAGGGAAAGTGGCTACACTGTACCCAGTCAGTGTCACTCTGAAACTAGGTGAGGTCAGTTTCTGAACGGAACATAAATAAGCAAATTTGAGGCTCCTTCAGGAAAGAAGAAGGGGGAAAGGGAGTGAGCGTTGCACAGCTGGGATGCCGGGTAAAGGGTGATCTGCCTGTGTGATCATTGTGCACCAACAACGGTAGGCTCTCAGCCCTCAGGGCCAAAACAAGGACATCTTCCTAACAGCTCTGATGGAAGATAAAAGCAGCTGGAGGATGGGTGGAAACTTCTCACACAGTCCCACAGGTTCTGCAACTTTCTAAGATGCCCAGCTGGTGGAAGGGAAGGAAAGTGTGATCAGTTGTTTCCAACAGCACTGTCATGATCTGATAAACTGAGAATGTCATTGTGAGTATCCTCAGCTTATTACATTAATGGAAAGAAAAAATGATTTTTATATACAGAAGGGACCAAATCAAAGTTCATAGGCAGCAGCCAACTCAAAGCAGGACGACAAGTTCCCTTTCAACTGGCCTGGTGTCTCTATCTACATGTTCCAGAACAGGTAGGACCTGACACTCCCATCACCTACAACAATTAGGGAAACAGAAGTTCTAGTACTTTCCCACCAAAGAGTTTGTAGGGACTAGTTTTTAAACACTTTGTCTTTCTCTACAGTTAAAATGATTTCCTATAAGTGTTTCAGTTTGTGCATAGCACAGGTATTTTCTGTCATGCATCTCCCCCTAAGACTTGAAGAAGTTAAGTGACCTGCTCAAGATGACACAGTTGGTAAAGAATGCAGACTGGAAGTATATCCAGGATGGCCTTTTCTGAGCTAAGACATCATGTTAACTAAATATCCCTGGCCAAAGGTCCATGTTCCGCCTAGAACCTAACTCTCTGCCAATTATACTTTGTGTCTATCCATGTTTTCTTTAAGAGTCGGGGCTACTTAGCCAGCTCTGGCATGGGAATCAGAGAGCTAGGTTTCCATAAGGAGAAAGAACGTATTTAGACCTAAAAACATGAGGTTAGTTGTGGAGAAGGAGCAGAGATGCCACAGATTCTATCCTCTTTTAATGGAATCAGGCAGAAATGATTGAAGAAAGAAAAGTGCCTTGGGCAGCTGGAGAAAGAAAAATTTTATTCCAAGTCCAGAGGAAAACCCAAAGGAATCTGAGTGAGATCGGAGGGTGCTGAGCCTCCTTACAACTGCTGTTCTTGCACCACAGTCTGCCAAAGACAGTGACTCAAACATTCAGGACTCCCCAGTGTAAACAGCGACAGGCAGAGGTCCCAGCCCAGCCTCCAAAGAGCCTTCCAGGCGCTGTCTTCGGTGCTGAAGGAACTGGCGCCTGGAACACTAGAGGCAGCAAGGACCTTCCCAAGCTACTCCATGCCCTACTTTAACTTAGCTTCGGAGTCAGGGCAATCCTTGACTTGGAACTTGGCTACTTATATTTCAGAATTTGGACAAAGTCCCTTAAAACCCCATTCATTGCTCCACTATCACCTAAATCAGCACCTCAAAGGCACAGGAAGATTTTTGAAGCTTCAAGAACCACATCAAGGCCAGCGAAACAGCTTGGTGGGGAAAGGCACCTGCAGCCAAGCCTGGCACCCAGAGTTTGACCCCCAGAACTCAAGAGTCAAAGGAGAGAACCAACCCCACAAGTTGTCCTCTGACTTCCACAGGGTGCTGCGTTATGTGTGTGCATGCACACATGCACAAATAAATTTTAAAATATTAAATTTTTTAAAGAACTGCACCAGTCAAATTATCATGTCAGATCACTGGCCATTTATATAGGCTCACACGTTTGAATATTTTGTCCCCAATTGGTGGCACTTTGGGGGAAAGGTGTGGAATCTTAAGACTGTGCCTAGATAGCAGACATGAGCTACAGGGGGAGGTACTTAAGAAGATACCCACTTGTGGTTCTAGTCTGGCTTTCTCCTTCCTGCTCCATTAAGACATGAACAAGTCAAACTGCCAGTTCCTACTACCGTGGTCCAGGTCACAACACCATGCCATTCCTGCCATGATGGATTATATTCCCTGAACTAGGAACCAAATAAACTCATCCTCCCTAAAGCTGCTTCTATTGGGATTCTATTACAGTGATGAAAAAAAGAAACGAATACAGTGTGATCTTGGGGGAGCCAGCATGGTGGCGCACACCTTTAGTCCCAGCTCTCTCTGGGAGATTGAGGCCAGCCTGGTCTACATAGTGAGTTCCAGGTCCCCTGGGACTACAGGAAGATCCTGTCTCAAAAAAAAATAGTTGGGGGAGCAGGGGCACTGAAGAGATGGATCAGCAGTTAAGATCACCAGCTGCTCTTGCAAAGGACCCAAGTTCAGTTCCCAGCATCCACATGGTGGCTAACAACTGTCTGCTGTAACTCCAGTTCCAAAGGATCTGACACCCTCTTCTGGACTCTGCAGCCATTGCACACATGGTATTCTTATACACATTCAGGCAAAACATTCATAAACATAAAAAAACAAATTTTAAAAACCTTTTAAATAGTCACGTTTAACTTTGCCTTCTCTGTATGATGAGAATAATAAACATATGAGATTTACTGAGTTACTCTGAAGTTGAATTGAAAAACTGAAGATGCACTTTACAGACACTAAACATCGTTAAATAACAGGTAAGCATTGTCTAACTGTCCACTGTGGATCTAAGGGCCATGAGGGCAGACTGGGTCCTTCTGCCAGGTGACAGGACTGAGCGTAGCATCTTATCCCTAAAGACAGGTATCCAGGGCATTTAGATTCCAAAGGGATAAAAATCCCAAGTTTGTCCTCAGTGTCCAGTTCTGTCCAAGACACCCCTGGGGTGCAGGGCTGAGAGGTGCAATGGAAAAAGACAGCTTTCACAGGAGGACTTGGCCCAGCACATTAGCTCCAGATGGAATTTCAGCTGGAAGCATGAAGCAGCAGCTGAGCTCCAAGCAACAACTGAGGTTTTCTGGACCTGCTCTCTGGCTGGTGGATGAGAAACCTCGGAGAGGAATGGAGGACAGGTGGTGAGGACAGAAGGGAAGGGAGACAGGATTAGGAGACGCAAAGGAGAGGTCAAGATGGAGGGTCACATTCCAAATCTTTCACTCAGATGGAAATTTTCAACAAATACAACCACCACCAGATATCACTGGATCTTCATAGAGACTTTACCAGAACAAATACTACAATAGATTGTCAACCTTTCAAATGACCTGGTGTCCCATCTTCATTTTACAGATTAAAGGAGGGCCAAGGCAGGTGAAGTTCAAAGTCAGCAAATGAGTCCCTTGAAACAGAACTGGGATGTAGGTCACCTGATTTTCAGACCAGTTTGTTTCTTACTATCAATAATTAAATGGCTTGTTGGGGAGATAGTCAGTTAATAAAGTGTTTGCCTTGCAAGCATGAGGACCAGAGGCTGATCCCCAGAAACCAAAAAAGGCTGGGGTTTGCGGTGCCCGGTTGTAACCCCACACTGGGGAAGCAGACAGACAGTTCCCTGGGCTTTACTGTTCCGTCAGTCCAGCCTACCTGGTGAGTTCCAGGCCAATGAGAAACCTGTCTCCAAAAAAAAGTAGACGTTGCCTGAGGCACCACAGCCAAGTCTGTCCTCTGGTCTCCACATGCACATACATGCACATACATGCACCCACACATACACACACACACACACACACACACACAAATAATACTGTACGGAAATCAGGGTTAAGTTACTATAACAGCTAAGCACAACACTGTAGAGACTTAAAAAATGGAAAAGGGCTTTGATCTACATTCCTATAAGTCATGATATGAGAAGCGCATGGGTTCGAGTCTCTGGAACATGGACTGATTGGGAGACTTGCATGCCAGAAGGTTATGGGAAAATACTTTCTAGAGCAACATCTGGGCAGAAGGGTTGCCATAGTTGCAATAGAAGCTTTAGCCAAGCTGGACATGATGGTACATGCCTATGACACTAGTACTTGGAAAGCTGAGGCAAAAAGACTGTGAGTTCAAGGCCCGCCTGGGCTTGGAAGAGAGACCCTATCTCAGAAACAAAAAGGAGAGTGATCCAAAGCCACACGAAGCTCTGGCATCCCTTCAGATGTGTCCAACATAAGAGCCTAGACTTTTCACCTAGCATTGACCAATCATTGGGTGTGGGCTGTCTCTACGAGAGGGGATGGAGCTTTGTGTAAAGCAGCTTTCTTGGACAAGAGCAATTCCTAAAGAATTCAAAGGTGAGCCCTCAGCAGCCGTGCTCTGGGAGCTGGAAGGATGAGAGCTTTGGAACAAAAGTGGGAGACGTGGGCAGCCCACCACAGCATCCACCACGTGGTCCAGGGTGGAGGTGGGAGGGGCTATAGCCTGACTTCACAGGATCATCAAGGATCCTTTCACTGCACCATCCCTTTACTTACAGTTCTGGGGGTTTTTAGACCCAGGAAAATCTGTGGGGGACTTAGTGCCCTGTCTCTCTCCCCATGTACATCATATAAGGTAAGCAGCAGACTTACGTTATGATGCAGGGCCTAAGTGACAGTTTTGTTTGTGTGTTGTGTTGTGTAGTGTTGTGACAGGACCTCACTATGTGGTCCAGGCTGGCCTCTAACTTATGATCCTCCTACCCTAGCCTTCTAAGGACTAGGATTCCAGGCATGCACCACCCCACCCAGTATCTGAGTCACAATTTGTGATTCTTCTGTCTCTCTTCCAAAGTCAGCTGGTAAGTCCATCTCTTCTGGCTCCACACCCAACTGACCTGATGCAACATTTTCTCACAGCCATGGAAGAAAAAACTAAATTGTTCCAGACCCAGAGAATGGCTTCCACGTACTAGATCCTCAATGCTACCAGTACTTCCAATAACTTCAGTTCTCTACAGCTCAACTCAATATGGAAGCACTTTTTTCTTCTTCCCACTGATACCCTATGGCTTTCACTAGAACACAGTGACAGTTGCCAAACATCTCTTTGAACAGTTCCTCAGGTATTACCAGAGCAGGTTTTTAAAAAGGCCTCGTCCAGAGAATCACCTGGCTGGACCATTATCTTGAAAGAGATGATTCTCTCTGGGGCAAGATTGACTTCAGGAATAGTAGGGCAAAGGGACTCAAAGAGCACGTTATTCAGATCCCATTCTTCAAGAGGCTTCTTCCTCTTGGACCTTCAACACTGAGAGTCAGGTATTTTTTTAACATTTTATTTATTATTTTTATTTTATGTGTATGAATGTAATGCTTGCATATAATAGGTCCACCCGTGTCATGCAATGCCCGTGGAAGTCACAAGAGGGCATCAGATTCCCTAGAACTGGAGTCACAGATGGGTGTTAGCCACCATGTGGGTGCTGGGAATCAAACCCGAGTCCTTTGTAAGAGCAGTCAGTGCTCTTAACCACTGAGCCATCTTTCCAGCCCCCAAGAATCAGATATTACAATCATGTTCAGGATGTTCTTAACAATCATGCAAGAGTCTCACTTAAGTTAATGAAGTCTAGGTATGCATGCAACCCACCTACCCAGTCCTGGGTTCCAATCATAAACTAGGCATAATCCATCTGTTCTTGTGAACATCATTATACAAAATAACAGATCTCCTTATGAAAGTCTCATTCACGGATATAACATAGCTATTCACACGCATGCCCATCGCTTTTTCTTGCCTCCCCCCTTCCTGCTGGAGGCCCACCCCTCTTGAAACAGTGTTTGGAGCTCCCTGAAGCAAGCCTCTACATGTGGAGCTAATCTTCTAAATCAGTGCCCTCTCTTGCCCTTTGTAGCTTACAAGGCACATTTACACCCTTTTCAAAAAAAGGAGGTACAGGGACCTACCCCCCAGGGATTGGCAGAACTATTCACTGAAGGGCAAGAGAAAAAAAATCAGAGCCACTAGACTGTCTTAACTATCAGTAAGAGATTAGCTTTGTTCACACCAAACAGGTGAGGTGGCAGTGATGATTTTTGCTCACGTGCAGAAGCTCAGGTGTCACATTCAAGAAGCGTGTGATGCAGAGGAACGAGAAAAGTGAGGGGGTCCATCACGTGGGAGCGGTAAGCAGAGTCCCAGAGGCTGCAGTAGTTCAGTGTTATTGCATTAAGCCCCACCCAAGTGGATGCTTGGCCAAGAAGATTCCTGCAAAGGAATCCCAAATGGGAGCAGATTGTAACAACACAGCAACAAGTGGGTGTGGTGCTGACTCCCCCGCACCTAGAAAGAGCTCTTAACAGCCACATTCCAAGACCAAGGATGACTTGTTGGACCTAATGCGAAGTGGGACAAAACATTTTGGAATTATCTCCATTGTTTGAAAAATGACAATATCTATTATCATTAATAATGAACCTTGGGTTTGGAAAATGACTCAGTTGTTAAAGTGTTTGACTTGTGACCAAAAGGACCTGAGTTAGAGCCCCAGAAACCAGGTAAAAAAGCTGAGCATGGTGGTACATGTGTGTAATCCCAGTGCTGGGGAAGCAGAGATGGGGGGTCCCTGGGCCTCGCTGGCCAGCCTACCCAAATCAGCAAGTTCCAGGTTAGTAAGAGACCTTGTCTGAAAAACTAAGGTGGACAGTACCTGAGGAATGACACCCAAGGTTGACTTCTCACCTCCATATCCACATGCATGCCTGCACACATGAACACACAGACACACACATATGCACACACAAAATAAGCCTTGCCCTAGATGTATGATTTGAGATATGATCAATTGCATAATTAATTTATAAATATATATATGTGCAATTGGGGTGCACACTCAAATTTTTGCTGATGGAGAATCTAGAGTGGGCTGAGTTCAGGGACCAGGGACAATGTATCTCAAAGAACCAGGAAATTAAAGAAGATGCACAGAGGGCAAGAGCATGCCTCCTTGGTCCCAAAGATATTTTATAGGGAGACACAGAAGGTGGCCTCTTCCCTGACCTATGACACCATACAGTCTCTTCCAGGACTCAGGGAGAGGACAGCCTGTCTATCACTGTGACTGGCAGGTGTAAAATGAACCATACTGCCACCACTAGAGCACTCTTCAGAACTCTGCCAGGGTGACCCTGAGTCCTTCACAGGATGAAGGTGTCTGGCTGTTTTTTCACTATGGGAGATTGTATCTGCACACCATACTTTACCCCCACATCCCAGGGGATCACGAGCCCTAACCAACGGTGCTTGGAGCTATTGATCTCGAACTCTACTTCTATATATGTCTCTTTTTCATTGCTAAACGGTGGCCAACACTCGCCCCCAAGGCCCCAACTGTGAGGTGAGGCAGGGTCCTTCTCCTTGGAGGCAATTCTCAAGGCAATCGGCTCTTTGGGTGGCAGAACCTCTGATGGGCCAGCCCGCCCCATCCACGGTTGCTTATTTAGGGTATGCACTGCTCCATTAGGGAAAATCTTTCACCCCTTGAGAGATAGAGGAATCTGTTCCCACAGGCAACTTGTCTTTAACAGACCCTTATACTTCTCTACCATCCCTATGCCTGGGGGTGGTATGGCACATGCAGTCACCATTCAGTGTCCATCTGAGTAGCCTGACTTGGACCAAGGTTCTAGTAAAAAGCAACTCTCAGTTGCTTTCCACAGTATAGAGCCAACCATACACCTCACAAAGGTATGTCGAGGTCTGTATAGTTCCTTTCTGGTTAGATTAGGGAAACAGGATAAGCCAACAAGACACCATATCAATGGCACTAAGGGCAGAAGTACAATCTTCAGACAGAGGAAGGGCCCAATGTAGTCAACTTGCCATGCCTTGAGGGGTGGCACATCTGCTCCTCCTGATCTAACCACCAGTCATTGCCTGTCACTACCACTTGGGAAATCCTGAACACACACAAAACACCACCGGCAAGCATTCTGAGAGAAGCCTAGTCTCCACCAGGCATTTACCTGTGTCACGGTCTTGCTTTCTGCACGCCCAAGTTGTCAGTGCATCCCTTATAGGGTTATCCTCTGCTACTGGCTTCGCCAAACACGGCCCCTTCATCTAGTCAGAAAGTCAAGCTGTGAGACTGTGGGCATGACTCAGTGAGTAAAGTGCTTGACATGCAAAGCAAGAGACCATATTTCAAATCCCCAGAACCTATGTAAAAGCTTGGCAGGCATGGTGGCCCCCAGTAATCCCAGCATTTGGGAGGCAGAGACAGGGTCTCCTGGGACAAACTGACTAACGAGCCTAGTTGGAATAGCAAGCTCCATGTTCACTGCCTCAATAAATAAAGTGCAGAGTGATCAAGAAAGACACCTGGGGCTGCAGAGCTGGCTCAGTGGTTAAGAGCACTGCCTGCTCTTGCTGAGGACCTGGGTTTCATTGCCAGCACCCACATGGTGGCTAACAACCATCTGTGATTCCAGTTCCAGGGGATCCGATGCCCTCTTCTGACCTCCACAGGCACTGCATGACACGGGTGATTTACATACATGCAGGCAATACACCATACACATAATATAAAAATAATAAATAAAATACTAAAAAAGAAGCTGGGCGTGGTGGTGCACGCCTGTAATCCCAGCACTTGGGAGGCAGAGGCAGGCAGATCTCTGTGAGTTCAAGGCCAGCCTGGTTTACATAGTGAGTTCCAGGACAGCTGGGGCTATAGGGAGACCCTGCTTCAAAAAGACAAAAAATATATATTAAAAAACAAAGACACCTGACAACTTTGGATCTCCACATGTGTTCACACATACATAAGACTCACACACACACACGCACACACACACACACACACACACACATGTTCATGACATACACACATACACATGTGGGGGAAAATAAGCCACTGCTGTAAGCTATGGAAATGAGTCTTCATGATGACCCTGTAAATGGTACTATTTTTTTCAGATTAAAAAAGCCCTTAAATTCAGGAAAGCAAAGATACCCCCAAACCATATGCTGTAAGATTTATGTAGAAATGAGGGCTGGCCACCTATGAAACTTTCTAAACTAAGTGAACAACTCAGGAAGACATCTGGAAACTGAAAGGCAAATTCCACCCCCACCACTACTGAGTCTTCTGCCCCTATTCTACTCCCAGAGGGTTATGTCAGGAAAGCCGAGCTCATCCCATCAAGCTAAAGGATGTCGCCTGAACCCTGAGAGCCCATGGAAATATCTTTAAAGAGAAAAAGCAAGGCATCTGCCCTAGGACACTCTAAAGATGCTGTCATGGTCGCCATCAAAACCACACAGGTCACCTTCCCGGGTAGGTCTGCATCGGGCAGCAAGACCCCAATCCCAGCTGATTAATTCTACACAAAGGAAAGCTGATCTTGGCAAAATCTGAGACTCCTCAAATCTGTGCCTTCGCAGGTTGCAATATTTAAAAGTAAACTCTCTCTCTCTCTCTCTCTCTCTCTCTCTCTCTCTCTCACACACACACACACACACACACACACACACACACACACACAAATAGTCAATGGAGGGAACTAGCCATTGGAAGAATGGAAACCCATTTCACTCTGCAGCAATTCTGTCTTCTCCCCCAGCTCAGAAATGTGCTGTGCTCAGCGTTTCTGTGAGGACGCGGCATCCATGGTAGAAAAGGCAGGGGCGACTGCAGCAGCCGCAGCCGCAGCCGCAGCACAGACTCCAGGGGGTGGGAACCAGATTGTACCACTTCTACCTCATTTGGCTGCAGAAGCATCAAGTCACAAGGTGGGTGAGGGTGTAGTCCAGAGGCTGCCAGCTGTGTCACTCTGTCGGTGGTGAGTAAAATTCTATTCAATGGGGCAGCAGCTCAGAAAAGGTTCTGGGTCTTGATAGCTGTGCGTGCATGTGTGTGTGTGTGTGTGTGTGTGTGTGTGTGTGTGTGTGGTGGAACAAACAGGTATGGGCACTTATATTTTCATGGCACAGCAATATTTACAAAGTTGTGAGTGCAATAAATAAATAGAACACAGTGTTTTTAAGCTAGAGAGAGTCAGCAACTGTGTATCTGGGGTTCAGAGAGACGAAGCCCTGAGATTCTAGAGCAACTAAGTAGCCAGGTCTTGAACACAGGGTCCTGATTCTTAGAACAAGTTTCTTCCAAATGTTCTAATAAAGGGTACCGTAGCTGTCCCTGGGCCAGGTGACACATATCCCTGGGCCTGAGACTGAAGTCTGCAGCCACCATATGCATGTCACTGGGACACGTCGGATGTTTCAGTGGACATGAGAAACCATTTTGGACTAACTTGCAAGTTGGGGCACAGCAGTGAAGCAACAGCACATGTTGGCCACAAATTGTTCCAGCCCTAATGGTCCTCTTCTCCCCCCGAGACCATCATCTGGGCCACAATACCAAGTATATTCAACAACTGTGAATCTTGCCAGCAAGTGGGCCACAGCAGAGGCTACAGAGCTTGCTGCATCAACAGCATCCCTCCCCTGTTCTTGGAGCAAATGTTTGCTGAATGCCATCTTTATCTGGGTACGATGCAAGTCATTCTCAGGCTGCTGTTTTATTTTACGGCAGTGACAGGAATCAAACACAGGACTTCTCACATGTTGAGAAAATGCTCTAACGCTGAGCTCCAGTCCCCAACCCCAACTCTCATGTCCTTGATCTCACTTAATGCTCAACACAGCATCCTGTAGCATTATTACCGTATTACGCACACCTGGTAAGTCAGGAAGCCCGAGGCTGGGTAGGTGAAAAACTGAGGGTTGTTTAAGCCTTTTTAAAATTCCTATTTTCCCTGAGAATCATAGTTTTAAAAGAGTTTTCTCTGATTCCTTCACCAGGATGATCTTTGCCTCTAAAATGGAAGAGAATGTTCTCTCTTTTAATAAAAAAGCAATTATCGACAGCATTCTGGATCAAATGTGTAGACCGAGCAGAGCAAACACTGAACGGTCGAAACCTTGACT
This sequence comes from Nannospalax galili, assembly GCF_000622305.1. Classification (NCBI taxonomy): domain Eukaryota; kingdom Metazoa; phylum Chordata; class Mammalia; order Rodentia; family Spalacidae; genus Nannospalax; species Nannospalax galili. Next base: position 1,930,441 of record NW_008333388.1, read on the forward strand.
CTCAATTATGCATCGCAAGGGCTGTGGTGGTTCCTTGGGTTTGCCTCCTATTTTTCTGGGTTCTGTTTCAAGTTGTTAACACAGTATGTTTGGGAGTCTTGGCTGCTTCAGTCAGCTCAGGCTCTAACAGTGTGGGCTAGATAAGTCACACTCCTGCTTGCTGCCTGGGTCTTTTCACATTGATAAACTGACGACTGAGACTAAGCAATTTCTCTCCTCCCTTTGAGCACTGAAATCTTTGTATATACATTCACTTCTCCCCATTCCCTTACTCAAGCATTTCTTGGGTTCCCATGGCATGCCAGATGTAGGGCAGATGCTGGAGGAAGAGATGCTATTTGCCAAAAGTACTAGTTCTTATCGAGCCCCCTCAGTGCTGCTGAGCATACTTTAATCAATACTTTATATCATTTAGAGCTAAGAGACTTAGCTCTGTGTCTGGGCCCCAGTGCTAAGTGATCTGCTCTTCCCCCCTGCTCTTTTCTATAGTAACATTTATTGAGTGCATATTCCGTAAGCCACAGTGCCTGGCACTGTGCTAAGCAGATTTCATGCATGACGTCATTTAACCCTGACAATAATCCTCTTCAGTAGATAATATGATTAGCCCTGATTTGCAGATGAAGAAACTGGCAACTTGTCCAAAATGGCATGGTTGGAAACTAATGGAGGCAGAGTTTCTGTTTGAGATAACGAAAAGTTGCGGGGATGGGTAGAGGTGGTGGACACAGGGCATGGCAAGTGTATTTGATGCTACAGTATATTTTTATTGAATTTTTGTGCATTTCATACAATAGATCTTAATCATATTTAGACCCCTTACCCCATCCATCCCCTACCCCACCTCCGGTCCCCTCACAGGATTTCATGCATTCTGTCATATATGTTAAGGTCTATCCAGGTAAGCTTTTGTACCCAGATGTCCCTCAGTGCAAGTTCATCCACTGGAGTCTAGTCAATCAATCTAGGGTCACTCCCTTAAAGAAGATGAACTCTCTCTCACCCCACAGTAATCAGTTGCCAGTAGTTCCTTGGCTAAGTTTGGGGCCTGCTGCCCATTCCCCCCATCTATACTGGGTTTTTGTCCAATTGAATCAACATGGGTCTTATGCATGCTGACTCATTTTTAAATGGCACTGGATAAGGTGGCCATGCCTGTAATCCCAGCACTCAGGAAGTTGAGGTAGGAGGATTTCCACAAGTCAGCCTGGGCTGTAGAGTGAGACCCCGTCTCAAAACAAAACAAAAGGATAAAATACTAATTTTATGTTATGCATATTTTACCAAAATAAAAGAAAAAAAGAAGATTAGGGGATGGAACTCCGTTAGTAGAGTGCTTGTCTAGCGTGCAAAAGTCCCAGGCTCGATCCCAAGCAGCACATAAAACCAAGCATGGTGGCATATGCCGATATCTCAGCACTGCGATATCAGAAGTTCAAGGTCATTCTTGGCCATAGATGAAGGTCAGCCTGGGTGCATAAGATCTGCCTCAAAGGAAGAGAGAGAGAGAGAGAGAGAGAGAGAGAGAGAGAGAGAGAGCTAAAGTAATCTAAATTTAAAATAAAGATGGAAAGGAAAGAAAAGAAAGTCTGGGGGAGGGAAAGAGGGAGTGTCAGGGAGGGAGGGAGGAAGGAGGGAGGGAGGAAGGAAGGAGGGAAGGAAGGAGGGAAGGAAGGAGGGAAGGGGGAAAGAAGGAAGTGGGAGGGAGGGAGGAGGGAAGGAAGGAAGGAAGGAAGGAAGGAAGGAAGGAAGGAAGGAAGGAAGGAAGGAAGGAAGGAAGGAAGGCAAGCTACAAGTCTAAAAGTGAGCGCCCCTAACCACACCTCAGCCATTGCTACCCACAAAGGCCACTCAGAAATGGTAATTAATCTTTTCCCTCAACTAAGTTCAAAGGATGCATGTTCTCCCTCCTGAAAAGCCTTAGGAAATCTTCCTTCCCTCCCTCCCTTCTTTGCTTTCTTCCTTCTCTTTTGGCAAAATCATGACCCACACATCCGGCAAGCACCCATGTTGAAGGTCATCCATCACAGTCTACTCCAAATGGTTCCCGAATTGCCAAGCCTGCAAGAATCAGAAATCCCTTCCACTTCCCTCTCGGGCTTCTCTCCCTGCTCTCACAGGCTGCGGCGACTCCCTCCATACAGGGAAGCCCACTTCAACACCAGACAGCAGGTAGCTGCTTGGCACAAGATTCCGTCTGACAAGGTGTGGAGGGTAAAGATAAGAATTTCAGCCTCAAAGGCTTTACATCCTAACAAATATATATCTATATATTTTTTTTTTTTTTTAAACACATGCAGACAAAGCCATTGAACAAAATTGCTGAGCACCTGTGCTGGATGCAAATCTTCGTACGTGAGGGAAAGGCTGTCCTAGACTACTGGAAAGGGAGTACAGATCCTTTTACAGAGGCAAGGTTCCGTTTGCTGAGAGGGAGGGGAACCTGCACAGGATGTTTCTCTGCACCAGACATTCAGAACCCCATCTTGTCAACCTTCCTTGACCTTTATTTTCCCCTCTCCTGTCTTTAGTTTTATGTTGTTTTTCTTTTTTAAACTTCTTCTATTGGACACTTAGGTTTCTAATACATGGCCTTTCTTCTTAACATCATCATTTGAAGGCTACCAGTTCCTCTCTAAGTATTACTATAACTTTATGACAAAGTTCTAATCCATGCATTTTAATTCATAATTTTCGATATTATTTGTTTTTTAATTAATGAGTTATTTATTTAGAAATCACTTTTTCCCTCTAGATACATGGAGAAAAGTGTATGGATTTTTCTTTTCTTTTTGGCTAATGAGTCTGACTAAATCATATTTGCTGTCAAATAACTAGTATGTATAATACTATTTTATAGTATTTGTTAAGACTTGTTTGTGGCTATAACATGATCAAGTTTTATAAAAGTCCCAGGTACATTCAAGACAAAGGTGACTTTTCCAATCACTGATAAGTTTTCCAAACCTGTCTGTTAAAATGATATTGGGGGCGGCGGTCAGAGGGGACAGCACCTCATATAGCCCAGCCTGCCCTCAAATAAAGAGTGACCTTAAACTAATTCTCAAGCCTTCACTTCCGCAGCACTGGTATTGAACGTGTGCACCACCATGTCCAGCTGGTGGGGTGCAGGGTATTGAACTCAGGGCCACATGCATGCTAGGCAAGCACTCTACCAACACAGCTACATCTGTCTCTTAAAATAAGAATACTGAGCCAGGCGCGGTGGCACAGGTTTTTAATCCCAGCACTTGGGAGGCAGAGGCAAGTGGAGTTCTGTGAGCTCAAGGCCAGCCTGCTCTACATAGTGAGTTCCAGGCCATCTGGGGCTACAAGGAGATCTTGTCTCAAAAAAACAATAAATAAATAAATAAATAAATAAATGATAAAATTAGATTATTGCTTTGTTCCGATATCCCATAGCCTTTCCAAGATTCTTTTTAATCAATTACCAAGAGAAATATATTCAAATCTCTGTATTTCCAATTTGTTACTCTCTCCCTAAAAATACTTCTTTTTGTTGGTGCTTTTTTGTTTTTGGATTTGGTTTTCCTGCGTTTATATTTTGAAGCTTCTGGGGGCACACAAGTTTGGAAATATTTCTCTCCCCAGCTGTTCTTCACTGATTATTATGTATCTTTATCAATAATCCTTTTGGTCTCCCATATGACCCCGGACATAAACAAGCGGCAACAGTGTCCGTCTGGTTGGTATTTAGCTACCATTCCTTTCTCTACTCTTTGCATTTCATGTTTTCGATGTGCTTCTTATAAATAACATATAGCTAGATTTTTATTTCCACTCTAGTTACATCGATTTCCTTCAAGCTCTGCTACCCAACCAAAAGAATGTTCTCACAGCCTATCTAAAAATTTGAGTATTAGTTTCCATATTTTCAGTTTTCTCATTGACAGACCCTGTCTCTGTAAAGCAGCCAGGCATAGTGGCCCGCGCCTTTAATCCCAGCATTCAAGAGGCAGAGGCAGGTGGATCTCTGGGAGATCGAGGCCAACCGGGTCTACATAGCGAATCCCAGGCCTACTGGGGCTACGGAGAGACCCTGTTCAAAAACAAAGGATCTCTCTTTATATTTTCTTCCTTAGGACGTTAAAAAATAGCCCTTCACTTGGGCTGTGTCACTCCATCATATCAAATAAGTTTGGAATGTCATCTGCTATCTCTCAGACACCCCCAAGAATTCAGCGTTCACAGCCAGTTTCTCCAGTGTCCCCCCTTATACTAGCTCCTACTAACCTACTGCACCAGCAATGAATTGATCATGGTATAGATTGTACAGCGTGTCATTTCCTTGAAAACAGACACAGGTTTGAAAACTCTCTTCTCCAAAAGGAAAGAATGCCTTAGATCCTCGAAGATATCACTACAACTGTGCTCCTTTGTTACCCATCACCCTCAGAACATCGGGAACATTCCAGCTTTCATCCAGAACAAAACAGCTTCTTACCAACAGCTTCTCTTTCCTCCTTTCTTCCTGTCTCTTTCTTCCTGTTGTGGTACTGGGGATTGAACCCAGGGCCTCTGGCATGCTAGGTAAGCACTCTTCCACTAAGCTATGTCCTCAGCCCTCTTTCCCTCTTTCCTTCTTTCCTTCTTTTTCATTTTTTCTTCCTAGATTAAAAAGAAATACCTTTAGGTAGCATTTATTGGCACCTACTATAACATACTTTACACATTATATCATTTTATCTTGACAATAACTCTCTCTGTCAGGTAGAACTATTATCTACCTAGAAGGGACCTCTGAAATTCTGGGGTTCTGCCAGAGCTGGGCGGCAGACCAGTGAGAAAACAAGTGTACAGCCCACCCTGCATTCTCCCTCTTCCCATCTGGCACCCCCTCTGGCTTCCCACATACTCAGACAACCCTTTGGATTCCTAGAAACCCAACAAATGACTGTGGCAAGGAAGTTCCTCACTCATCAGAGCCTGGACTTCCTCATCTTCCAGCTCCAAAGTTCCCTCTAGTCTCTGAGCACCCCAGACATAACGGATCCAAGACATTGGTCAACTGGAAACACAATGTCTCCCATCACTCCAAATTCGTATCTGTGGAGCTTCCAGAACCCTCCGGATTCATCCCTTTTCCCCACAAATTCAGAGGGCATCGATAGCTGTGCAGCTCCCGGTTTTATATATATAGTAATCAACCAGAGCAGTCAGGGAAAAACTGGAAGGAGCTGAATAATAAAATCCTCTCACATGAGGGGCCATGGAGTCTGACAATTAAGAGTATACATGCTGGATCTGGTCTATCTGCTCCACCATTTGCTCTCTTGCTGTCTGGACTTGGACAAGGTATTGAAACTTTGCAGTTGCTTGTCTGTAACTTTATATCAAACTAGTCAACAGAGATTATGATTTCCAATGTATATATATATATATATATTGTCTTTTTGAGACAGGGTCTCCTTGTAGCCCCAGCTCCTTTAATACTTCTATATTCTCTTTGCAGTGCTTGTTTAGACTGTGAGCCTTCTAAGGGTAACATTCTGAAGTAATCTTTCCCAAGGCTCTTCTGATGGGGGAGGGGGACAGGGACAGGACAGAGCCCGCACAGTGTGGTCTGGGGAGAAAGTTCACCTGCTGGCTCTTCCTGGGAGAGTGAGGAATGACAGGACCTATGGTCCTTAGGATTATTCTGGTGTGCATATGCTGGCCCTTAGGCACACATATTAACTACAGCATGCATGTGGAATTTGTGGGGGTCCCAGAGATCAAACTCTGGTCATCAGGCTTGGCAGCAAGTGCCTTCACCCTCTGAGCCATCTCTATGGCTCCTGGTTCATCCTTTAAAGAGAAGGCATGTGGGTGAACTAACAGTCACTGGTTGTTCCTTGGTAGACAGACTGGCCTGACCGCCATCCTCATGGTTACATGGAAAACCAGCTAGAGCTGAGCTGTCTCAGTTCCAAGGCCCATGGCTATTCTCCTCTAGGGCCCCTGGCCAGAGGCGGAGAGGACAAGAACCCAGATCAAGCCAACAACCTTTCATCAGTGCCAGGAAGTCATCATCTCTCGCCTACCAGCATCCATCGCCCACCCACCTAGTAGTTCCCAAGATGTTGTTCACTGATGTTAAGGTCTTTTTAAGATTCCCTTAGGAGAACAAACATCACAAGGTACCAGTTGCTGAGATGAAATCTTGATATGCAAGCAGTTTTGATGAGGAATCGGAAGAGAACCCCTCAAAAAGGAACAGAAAAGCAAACAGAAAAGTCAAAGTGCCAGGCAAACGGAAAGCCCTCCAGCCTCTTTTTTTAGTGAGGGAGAGATGAAGCTTCTGAGAGGGGAAGATGACTGACCCAAGGTCACAGTCAAACCTAGAACTTGAACCCAGGCCCCTGCATTCCATGGCAGAAGCAGCTCACCACGTGGCCACATGCCAGCATCAGGCTTCTTTGTAAGACAGGGAACTGTCTTGTTAAGATGGTGATTGCTGCTTCATCACTGTGAGGAATTTGGAATGAACCGCCATTGTTTCTTGTCCTAGGGCAGTGCCCTAAGTTGAACTCTGCACTGGCGCTGGGAGTGGAGCTCAGTGATAGTGTGTGCTTCCCATGTGCAATACCCCAGGTTCAGTCCCCCATGAAAATAAAAATGTAAACTAAACAGAGAAACAAATCACAAAAACAAAATCCCTGTCTTCTTTTTTATTGAGAGAGAGAGAGAAATCCCCACAGTGCACATATGGAGGTCGGAGGACAACTTCAAGAAGTCTGTTCTATCTTTCCACTGTGGGTTCCAGGATGGAACTCAGTACATCTGTCAGGCTTGCACAGCTTTTGCTGGATGAACCATCTCACCCCTCTCTTTTTTTTTTTTTTTTTAATTTCCATATATTTACAGTCACTCAATCCAGTCTCTCCCTCTGTTCATTTTGTGTGGTATGGTATCAGTTCAAAGTTATCTGTCTAGGCACCAAAAACACAAGAGATGTGTCTGCCAAACTGGGGCTCTTACCTCACTAGCCCTTCTTTAAGGTAGATTGACACAGGAGTCACTCAGAAGGAACTGGAAAGGTATACACTTTGATTGACAGCCTGCCACCCCCAGAATTTCCCTCCCGGGGCATTCTGCCCCAAAGAGGTTGCTAAATTCTGGAATTGCTGACACCCCTCCCCTTCCCCACCCCAGGTGCTGAAACACAGAGACTGTCGTTAAGATGCTGTTGAAATGCATGGTGTTATTATCACTATATATCACTGCGATCGGCTTTCTGGGTCATAGGGAGGATGGCAGAGTGACGCAAGCCAACATTTTTATTATTTAGGGTACAGTATTCTCAGTTTATGTTGATTACTATGAGTATCATTTTTGAAACATAACTAGCATTAACGGGTTGATAATGTTCCATTTTGCAATCATATTTGCCTAGTGTACAACACAGTTTAACAGAGGGAAAAAATGATCCTATGCGGCATCTCTCATCTACTGTTACCTCACCCCTGATGGCATGAGGCAGGACAAATGCCTGTTTTTTGTTTTTTTGTTTTTTAACATCAGCTTTGCATTATATAACGGTGTTCGTGCATGTTCTAGAAGGCTGCAGCATGGAGCTGTAATGGAAAAAACAGAGTCTTTGGGGCTGGTTAGACCTGGATTCCAATCCCAGTTTGCATACTTGACAGAGTCATTTAAAGCACTCTTTGTGAAATGGGGTTCTCGGGCTATGAGACTGTAGGTCATGAAAGAAAAAGGCCCCCATCCAGCACTGTGCTTGGCTGGGAGTTGCTGCGTGTGGCCCTCTTTATTTTAAATAGTGTTTTCAAATGCCCACTCAGTGCATTTTGCAATTCAAGACTATAAGCAAGCCCACCACGTTCCCTACCCTGTGCTTTTCCCAATGATCCTTTGGCCACCCTAGCAGTGCTACATATATGCAGATAATCTGTTTGATGCTGCTGAACACAGAGGGGACACTGATTTTATGTTATGAACAATAGTTAAGTGTCTCCTGAGTGCTGGCTACTGGGAAATAAATATTCTAGAGCTCATCTATTCGTTCATTATAAACAAGCTATCCTCCAAACGACCCCCTCCTTCTTCCTTCTTTCCTGTTTCTTTTTAATTTTTTTATTTTACAATCCCTGAGGCCTAGCACAGTCTTTCTGCTCAATTGGATGTTATTTTTCATTTTTTTCCTTGTCACTACCTAATGTCCAAATTTATTTAAATCATCCTCAGACACAATCCTACAAGATATGAGTCACATTGAGGCAGGTTTTTTTTTTTTAATTCCTTCCAACTTGTCAGCCACCCCACCTATGATTGACAAGATTTCCATTTCAGTCATTTCTGCTAATTCTGCTTCAAATCTGTATATTTAATGAACACACCAATTGGCCCCTCGTTATCAGTCAGAGCCATTTTTTTCCATGGGTAATACACTGATTTTATAATTTATCGTGCATGGTGGTTGCCTCTAAATGAAATTCAAAGAAGGCCTTGTCCGGTTCATATTAAAACAATATCTGGCACATGAACATGATCATTAGATTCTCCCCCCAATAGTCTCCTCTTTTGTGCAGTATGAACAGTTTCACGTTCCTGTCAGACTCTTAAACACAAACAAGGCTTTTCTCATCCTAAAGTATGCTGAATTGTATAACTCTGCACAAAGACAAAAAGAAAAACGGAGTTTGCTTGCACAAAAAAAGAAAGAAAGAAAGAAAGAAAGAAAGAAAGAAAGAAAGAAAGAAAGAGAGAGAGAGAGTCCCAGAGCCCCAGTTCTCCAAGGCAAACACAATCTGACACATGCTAAAAATTGCCCCAAGCACTTGTGAGTTATAGTTCTTCTCCCCAGGCAGATAAGCCATTATAGCCTCATGTTCTATGTAGCAATTTAACAAAAATATTTATTTGTGGTCCTATCAGATGGTAAGGGGAACAGGGTTTCTTTTGGAGCGAGGGGGGAGGGAGGCCTGCAATGGATGCCCACCATAAGCATTGCAAATGCATCATTAGCTTCATCCTGCAATCTCGGTCAGGATGGAGCAAAGTGACGGCTTTAAATCTGCTGTAGGCTGGGTCAGTCTGTTTAGAAGGCACAGGAGGCCCAGCTACACTGGACTGGAACATTCCAAAGTAATAGGAAGATGCCTTACCTGCTGTCAGACCTTTACCTGACCCACAGAGTAATCAAAAATAAAGAGGCTGTACTGTCAGATGACTGTCATTTAAACACACACATACACTTTAAGCTTTCCTTGTTCAGCTTTTCAGGACCTGAGCAGTATTTGCCAGTTAGATTTTAAAAGGGAGACAGTATCTTCCAGTCTCTGGGACATGTTCCATACACAATAAAATAGACAGGGACTTTGCGAATCATCTCCCCATGTTGCAGAAGGCTAGAAATAAGAAGAAAAGTGCCGTGCAAGTGCTCTCCAACATGTCATGGTTTATTTTTCTGTCGGCTTTCTTTAAAGATCAGTGTTTTGTGCAATATGAATAATTCATTAAGTAAAGCAGGAACAAAACAAATTGACTGGCGACTGCCACCTGACAAACTAAACTTGGATCAGAGACCTTTGTCAGGGACCTCATCCTTTCCTCAAAATGCCTATGAAAGGATGCTGTTTCCCAGAGCTCTGGCTTGGTGGGCCTTTCTCAAAACTGCCTGTTCTCGCTTTAATATGATTACTTCCTGGACATGTTGTAGACTTAATTCACTAGGTCAAAGGCTCTGACACTTTCTCTGGTCTCTCTCCACCACCACCTCCCCTGGCCACAAGAAGCTGGCTCTGTATGTTTTCTTAAACAAGTTCCAAAATACTGCTAGAGTTAGAAAATTCTCATTAGAAATAACTGAATTTGAAAATTCAAGTCAAGCTAAATGAACTTGACAGGGTACGCTATTTCTTTTGGTTTTCAGTATATATTTTTAACTTTTTTTAATTGTCACACCGTTAATTGTACAAATATATGGGATATGCCATGGTAATTCAATATACATTCACAATATGTAATTTGTAATTCTAGGTACTCATTTATATATGTTGGAAACCTTCAAACTCTTTCCAATAATTTTGAACATCATATATGGCTTCAGAGTATTGTTACCCTAGGCTATTTCTTTTATTTGCCAATTTTTTTTCATTTTAAAATTCAAATGCCTTATGAGAAAAAAATATGCAGCAAGAAACGGAGAGACTCAGGTTTTGTTCTAAACCTCTGAATTTACTACAAATCAGCCTCATGATTCTAGAAGCAATTTTCCATCTCTCTGTCCTTTTCTGTCGTCTTTAATATAAATCAGAAGGAGACCGACCGGTGGTCCCTGGCTCCCATCAATAACTGTGCCAGCCAAATAACACCTCCCAAATTTTTTTGTTTGAAAGACACAGTAACTGCAAAACTATCTGCAGCTATTTCCAAAGACATGAACATCAGGTTCATGGAACACTTCCGCATCTGCTAAAATCTATATAAAGCTTGCAAACTAGGTAGTTCCATTATTGAAATGATCTTCCAAAATAGTGCTGAATGACTTTGGATGAAGAGCTTATATATCTAAACCTCTATGCAGTATTTTTGTCCAGATTGCTTTCTCTCTCTCTCTCTCTCTCTCTCTCTCTCTCTCTCTCTTAAAACATTACTGGAAAGGCCTGAAGAAAACAATGGGCAAGTATCAGACACAGATAGGTAAGTAAAGACAAGTTTGGTTTCTTGTTTGCCTGGATATTTCACTAAGGATGGAGTTTTATATTTCACAACTGGAAGGTAATAGAATATTCTATTTCAGGACACCTTTAGGAGAAAAAAAAAAGAACTGGTTGAAAAGTACTGCAGAATTGCAGAACATTATTTTGATTTCTGCCACAGGATGAAGGGCTCCTCCTGAATGCAAACAACCAGCAGAGAATGAGCCAGAGGATCCGCCATCGTATTAAAAATTAAATCCGGCTGCATTTCATAATGGGTTCTCCTTTTTAAAGCACAGCTCCCATTTTCTCACCATGGAAATTCCTCTCAGATAACTGTTCTTTATGGTTAACACTGGGACATTGGGTGAGGTCAGATCGCTGCTTCTCCGAACATGGAACAGCAAATGTCACTGACACGTGCCACGGCTTGGCAAATGATATAATTCTTTCCAATCTCCTGTCCCTTCACTATACCCAACGTCATGCATGTGGTAGGCTGAAGGTTACCCCGGCCTCCTTCCTTCTTTGGTGGGACCAGCAGGAGGCACAGCATTCACAATGAATTCAAAAGTGCACCTCTTGTGATTTTTGTTGTCTTTATTTTAACCTCCAAGGAGAGAGAGAGAGGGAGGGAGGGAGAGAGAGAGAGAGAGAGAGAGAGAGAGAGAGAGAGAGAGAGAGAGAGGTTTAACTCACTCCACTCAGTCTTCACCCCAGGCTACGTTAATACTTAGGTCATATCTGAGCTCTCTAGGGAAGCCCCGCTTTATCCCATCCGAGGGGCAATGTGTCTTTTCAGTGGAGCACTACAGCTGTCCAGCCATATGGGCCCCAAACAGCCCAGTCAATCCGATTTGGGGAGGTTTTAAGATGTAATTTCTTAACGTGTTAGTATTTGGGGTGAGTTTGATCAGGCGCATAGACAGTCCTTAAGCCCTAGGGTTTACAGGTTTTAAGAAACCATTACAAATGGCCCAGCATCCGCTCAGACTGGTTAAAAACAGATATGAAATCTGTGGCTGGGGGAGGGGCGAGGGCTCCTGACCCCCTGGTTGGAGAAAGCCCCAGGGGTATGCTCTAACTATTAATTCAGCATCAGCTGCCATATCTGCCACCACCCCACCACCACCACCCCCTTTTTTTTCCTCCTTTTCTTTTAACCGGGGCCTCATCATTTAAGGCGTTCCCACTCGGGCCTGCGGAGCCTGTTACAAAACCACGTCTCAGCTCCCCTCCCCTCCCCCAACACACCCCCCCCAAGCTAGCATCCCGCATTGCCGCAATGGACTGCATTGAAACCGTCCTCGGGCTAAACAAAACCAGGCCTTTCTGACTGCATGGCATAGGGCAGCAGCCTCTATGTCCTGCTGACCTCCAGTTAAGACCCACCGAACCTTAGGTCGCTGCCCCATCCTTCCCTAGAGCAAGGGTTCGAAACTGCCTGCCGGGAAGGATGCTTAAGAAACACACAAAAAGTCCTAAATCTAAAAACCTCTCTCAAAATGGTGAAAAGAGCCAAGTTACCACCAATTGAGTTGTAGGGGACCTTTATTGGCATGGTAGATGCCCCCCAGAAAGATCGCCCAATGGTGGCTTTTACCAACTAGCTCCATTTTTAAAAATTAAAAATCTATTGCAAGAATGTTATCTATTTCTTCCCCCGCCCCCAGCTTCTCACTACTTGAAATTTGCAAAAAGCGCTCATTTCCTAAGCTTCTAGCGGCCCATTGTTGAAGTGAAAAACAGATGGGGAGAGGTTTTTGCAGCAACCCTTCTACTGGGGCTGCGACCCAACAACTGAGCTGAAATGCCCTTCAAGAGGGCAGGGGTATCACCCGAGGTCTCGGAGCGTTCGGCCCATTCTAGCTAGTCCGGCGTCTCCGCCACTACCCGGTACCGGCTTCTCGCGGCCGCCACGTTCAAGGGGCGGCTGCTTTTAGCTGGTCAGGCTTGCTCTCCCGTGTCTAGATGTCCTGAATTCAACACTGCCCAAGAAACAGATTTTTTTAAAAGTCATCAAAGAAAAGCAGGCGTAGGGAAAGCAGATGGGCCTGCGTGTGCGGGTTGGGGCTGCCTGGCGGCTGCCGCAGTAACCCTTTGGAAAGACAGATTTCTCATCGCAGGCGCTGAGGTTTGGGGTGGGGGTTGGTCTTTGGGCTTTGCTCTGATGGGAACATCCATTCCGGGTCCTTCTTTAAGGCCAAAGCTAACCTTGGTGCACTTGGAAAAAACAAACACCCACATAACCTACAACAAAAGGCGCCTCCCAAAAGTGGCTCCCCATGTCCGCAGGACGGGTGGCCGGACACGGAGACGCACTTTTGTGCCTCGGTAATCTCGGACATCCATCTGGCCCCGGCGGGGGCGCGCGGGCGGGAGGGCGCAGGGAGAGGAGGGGCGCGCGCACGCATCCAGAGGCGCGAGCACGCGCGCCGGTCTCCTTCACTTTCACCTTGACTGCGGGGGGGGTGAGGGGGGGAGACTAGTGAAGATCGTCCTCCATCCCCCCACCCTCCCGCCCCTCTTCTCCCCACCCCCAGCACTGTCCTGCCCAGACGCCAGCCTGGGGCGGGGTGAGGGGGAGGCTGCACTGGCGCTCGGGTCGCCGCACCAGCCCGGCAGCCGCGCGCTCTCCGCAGTGATGTCAACCGCATCCGCTGCACATCCCCCTGCCATCGGCACCCGCCTCGCCCTCGCCGCAGCTGTCTGGAACCCTAGCCCTGCGACTCGGGCTGGGGGTGACGGGCAGAGGCCGTGCGGATGCCGCAGGCTCCCATTCCGTTTGCCTAAGCGCGAGAGACCACGAGTGGACCAACCGTGGTGTAGCACCGCCGGAGCGGAGAAGAAGGGTACAGGGGAGAATGGAGTGATGGAGGCAGGAGTAGGTTTGAGGCCCTGGGGCTGCCCAGAAGACTCTGCCAGGGCCCGGGACCGCCAGGGTGTTGTTAAGTGAACGGAGGAATCGGACCCACTGCAGATGCTGCGCGTGTGGGCGCGGCGAAAGCGCCCGCATCTTCTAGGGTGGAAACGGATAAACGGAAGCGCGTGTAAGTGTGGGGGTGCGAATCGCCACCTCCGGCCTTGGCTTTCCCGCTCTTGCCCGCACCCCCACTTCTCACTTTCCCCAAATCTGCATTTTCCTTGGCACAGCCCACCCGAACACAGAGGAGAGGGAGGTGCCCGGGGGCAGTGAGAGTGACGTGTGTGTGGTGCAGAGGGGGTGGGGGCTGCGGGCCGGGCTCTGTGGACCAGCTCCTAATCCTCTTGTTTTCGGAACCGTCAGCAGATGTGGCTTCTCTCAGCTGAATAATCCGTTAAAGGAATAATTTCTTAAAAGGAGAGCGACCTCACCCAAGGAGGACTGTGAAGGCGATCAGAGCTTGGTAAGGCTAAATAAAAACGCTCCAAATTCTCTCCGTCCCTCTTTGCCTTCCTCCCCCCCCCCCCCCCCACTCCCCTTTCTGCCCCATCCCCTGCAATCCGCACTCGACGCGAGTTCACGCGCAGGGCTGGATTTCCAAGCTGCACCGCAACTTCGCAGCGCGTTATTATTATTCATCTGAGGGTGCTGTCTCTACAACCTTTGCCTCCCGCTCTCGCATCCTTTCCCCCCGGCCGCCGCCACAGCAGTGCAGTCCTGCCGCACGCATGCTCTGGTTCACCAGAGAGGGATTCTGATATATATATATTTTTTTTTTTTTGATCCTGTTCAGGGGCATCACCGTGGTACCCCGATTTATGGTTAGCTTTTCCTCCCAGCAGGTGGAGAGCCCACCAGCTCCTGCTCTCCAAGGAAGCGATTCGAGCTGGGCTGGAGGATGCTGCTCCCTGCTTGCAGGACCGGCTAGAGCCTCCGCAACCCTCCCGCATTCATCTGCATGAATACCACGATTCTTTTTCTTTTTTTTTTTTTTTTCTTAATTCCAGTAGATCTACTGCCTGTGACTTGGGCTGGCTGAGTCGCTGCGGACTGCACCCAGGCTCTTTTAAAAGAGAACAAAAAGATGAAGATGTTCGGATGCTGGGACAAAGCACCTTGGGCTCGGTGACAAGGGACGCGCGGAGGACTGGCTCCCCAGCCCAAGAAACCGGCGCTGCCCAAGGGCATCCATCGGGCGTTTGGACTTCGAAGGGTATTCCCACTCAATTTTGTTGATCCTTTAGACGTGCTCTGAGAGGGTCAGTGTTAGAGAGACTCTGTGTCCCCCACCCTGTGGGGGGGGGGCGCTGAATGCGGATCTGATCTTTAGTCTTTTCTGCCTCTCCACCCCATCTTCTTGAGATATTTAGAAAGGAGAATTGGGATCCGGAAGACTTAGAAAAGAGGAGCAGCTGGATGCTGTCTGACAGACCTAGGGTACTAATGGGGTAAGATGAGTAATGGGATGGGCCAGCTGAATGAAGGCTGTGTACCGACTCTATCTTGCCCACCCTGGGGCACAGGATGAGTTTTGCAGGAATTGGGAAGGTAGGGTCTATGTTCATGCACAAGGTGACTGGACTTCTGTGTAAACAGAGTGGAGAGGTGGAGGAAGGCAGGGAAAGAAGGGGCTTAAAATAATGTCTTTTTGTCCCCACGGGTTTGGGGATCTGTCTCTCTCTCCTCCCCTCCCCTCCTCCATCCAGCTACATTATATAGGAGTGACCTTTTAAATCTACGCCCACCCTTTACCCATGTAAAGCCCGTTGACAGGGACGGGGTGGGGAGACTGTAGGGGTGTTGTTCTCTCTCTCTCTCTCTCTCTCTCTCTCTCTCTCTCTCTCTCTCATCTTTAATAACCCACCAAGTCCAGTTTGTATTGTTCATGTACTCATGGGTGTGGGACCATCCACTGTGCATTTTGCATGAGCTATGTAGGTCATTAGCATTTTAGCGTATGCAGGACTTGACAGGGCTGATGAGGGGCCAGATGGGCCTCGCTCTTATTTATTTATTTTTTTTTTTTCTTTTCCTTTTTACCCTCCACCATTTGGGACGTAAGCAAGAGAACCGCAGCAGGAGAGTTCCGGAAGGCTGCCTCCCACAGATCCAGATCCCGGACTGCCGCAGTCCGTCCCTGCCCCGCCAGGCTAGTACCCGGATTCGGTAAATCAAGGTAAAGGCGGCGGCCACTTGCCCTGCCCAGGCCCCTCACCCTTCCTTGTCCTCCTCTCCCTACTCCCGATCCCCCTCAGTTTCCTGGGCAAAACTGAGGACGAAATGAGTGGGTAGGGCTCGCTGCAGCGGGGCGAGGTGGGGTTGTTTTTCCATTGTCTGGAGCTGCAGGGGAGGCGAGGCGCGCGGAGAGGGGTAAGGGAGTCCGGGTAATTAACACGGGGGAGGCACCCCTCCGTCTCCCACTTCCACCCACACCCCGAACCTTCCACCACCACCACCACCACCACCCCGCCCTTTGCAGGGAAAAGCTTGGAAACGAAAGGACGCTGGAGAACAAAGAGCCTTCGGAGGACGTGGCTGTTACCTCATTGTCTGTGACTGGGGGAGCTGCGGTAGGAAGGATGCGGTGGTCCTCGCCGCGCTCCCCCACCTCCCCCTCCCCGCTGTCAGTGCGCACGTACACGCGCCGCCAGCTTTTTCTTTCTCTTCCCTCGTTTCCTCATTCTATCTTCTCCCCGCCTCCTCCCTTTCTTTCACCTTTCCTCTCCCTCCCTCCCTCCCTCCCTCCTTTCCTTCCTTCCTTCCTTCCTTCCTTCCTTCCTTCCTTCCTTCCTTCCTTCCTTCCTTCGGAAAAAGGCCTCTCTCTCCGTGTTCACAGCGGACCTTGATTTAAATGTCCATACAATTAAGGCACGCGGTGAATGCCAAGAATGGGGCTGTCTGAGCACCTTGGGTCCAAGAGGGCCCGCCGGGGAAGGAGCATCCCAGATGATCGCCGGGGCAGATCTCCGCACTGAGGCTGCAGGCTCCGCAGGAGGGGTCGCGGGAAGGTGTCTGCTGCTGACTGCCCCGCACCGGAGCCTTTGGGGTGGGGAGGTGGTGTGCGGCTACTGACGAAGGGCTTATGCAGATGAAAACAGAATCAGGGAAGGAAACAGAACTAATTTTGTGGAAGAAACACAGATCTAGGCAAGGGCGGTGAGGGTGGGGGATGCTGGCCTGAGAGCCTTAGGCGAGAGCTAGTCTGCGCATCAGCATCTGGGATGGGGGCATTGTAGCAGCTCGACACCTTCGTCCGTGGCTGTGCTCTTGTCCTGGGCTTTTAACTTACCCTTAAAGAAATAATAATAATCCCGTACTCAGGAGACTGGCAGGCTGCCCCCAGGGCCTGGTCTAGAACTATATTGTGTTCTGCTTGAGGTTGGAGTTGGGGGTGGGGGTGTTTCGCCATTTCGTGTGTAGCTGTGGGCACCTGACAAGCTTAAAGAGATCACTGGCCTATGCAGATAAGCAACAAGACAAGCAGGAATGCACTCAGGAATGGTTTGCACAGACTCCATCAAAGCTGACAGCTAGCCCAGGGCTCCAAGGAGGGCCTCCCAGCCTCCTGCGGCTGTTATTGCAGTTTCAGGCAGACATCCAGGAGCTGCAGGGGAAAGGAGATCACCAATACCCATCATCTCCCAAAGGGAGGGATGCTGCGTGGCTTAAAATCGAACAGAAGGAAAAACAGCATGTGTACAGGTGGGGGTCTGAGGAAAGTCTGTTTTGAAACAGGCTGTCCAGGAACTGAAAGGGTTAAACCTCCCTCGCCCTGAAGCACCTGCTTTCCAAATCATCCCCCAGCAGCAGCTGGTCCTTGAGACCTACAACCCAGTCCCACCCCATCTCCATTGCATGTTAGCCATGTAAACCACCAACCTGCTGGGGATGGATGGGGGCCTGATAGCCAGACCTAAACTCATTAATTTCCTGGTAGAGAAAATGGAGGAGGAGCAGGTCCCACAGGGAGGCAGGAACAGGAAAAAGGATCCAAGAGCTTGACTCTCCCACCCAGGAAGCAGGCTGGAGGCTTTCCCTGCTGCCCTTTGCAAGGCCAAACCCAGAAAAGATGCTTAGGAGTTTAATCTGATTCCCCATACAGTAATCAAGGCCTAAAGCAGCCATTGGAGTTAGTGGAGGACTGGTCTCACCAAAGCCTCAGCTTCAGCCAGAGTAGTAAATTAGTACTCAGGGGTATCATGGATCAGTACCCCTCCAGCCTGGTTTCCTCATGAGTATTTACTGAGTATCTACTATATGTCAATCATGGTAGCTATTTCATCTTGGGCTTTTCATTTGCCTTCCTAAAGGAGGACAGGCAGAGGTTAAATGTGCCACAGTCCACCCAGAACCTTCTCTGGTCTGTGGACATGAGCCACAACCTGCTCACTACTGCAGGGGGAAAAGCTGCAGTAGGCACCAGGAGGACTGCGGGTGTTGCACAGAGTGTAAGCTGGGCTGCAGGGCAGAGAGGGAAAGCCTTAGCAAGGGTTATCCTAAGAGGTGCCATAACCATTGCCTTCAAAATGTACCTCCCTTGAAATGGGTACCTCCCACCTTTTGTGAATAGGTTAGAAGTGAGCGGCCAGTGTGCTGTGCCACTTTGGGGGTACATCCAGCACCTCTCCCCCATGCTCACTGAGATGCTGATGGCCTAAGCTGCTGATGGCTCAACTCCTTGCACCTCAAACATCCACATTAGTGGTCCTCTGTTCAGTTATTGTTTCCCCATGATTCCTTCAAACATCCTCATGTCCTCCACTGATGCTTCATCTTGCTTCATCTCCAGATGCCCTCCCCAAGTAAGGTTCCTTTTAGGTAGAAACCCAATATGTTTTTTTTTTCCCGGAGAGCTTTAACCGCAGGCACTGTGGCTAAGGCCTGCCTGGGTTCTTCTTCTGAGGATCTGTGATAGGAGGGGTGCATCTTTATTTTATTGCTTATATAAACTCTTGTTCCAGAAAATTTTAATGTGTGGGAGTGTTCTGGCTGCCTGGGTTTGTGTGCACCTATGAGTATGTATCCACCAGGTCTCCTTAAGAGAACAGGTTTGTATGTGGGGACTTTAACAGCCCCTTTTGTTTTCAGCAAATAAGCAGGGCCAAGGTCAGCCTGGTTTGCCTCCCTTCCTCTGACCTCGCAGACCCATTGCTGCCCATCACTAATTATGCCGAGAACATGAAGGTTTCTGCTTTTTCAAGGCATCTTTTTCATTCCCAACACCATCACCCCTGCCTATTTGGGCCTTCTAATTATTATATTTTACAGCTAAAATGAGGAAATACAAGGTTTAACCTTGTAGGATTCGACTAACAAGAGTTTGATGACTGAACACACTTTCCTAGTCCCTTTGGTTCATACACACCACTACCATCATGTCTTAAGGAACCCAGTACTTGAAATAGGTTTAGAAATTTATTAAAGGAAGAATTACTAATATTTTTCTTTCCCCTGCCAGAGACAGCCCAGATCTGTCTCAGTAGAAAAGAATTACTCTTTAACCGTGGGGGGGGGGTAAATTCTATAAATTTCTTCTGTTACCAAAGTGGGGGGACACAGAAGAAACTTTGATCAGAGAAACAAATATGTGGGGAAGGGTATGTCCTCGGCTGCCTGACATGCATGCATAGACTCACACACAGAGCCATACCCATCACTAATAGTTACAAGAAGGTGCTTGACCACAAAAGAAGGTCCACCCATCCTCACTGTCTCTACAAGGAAATTTTCTCTCCCACTCTTGAACTTACATAATAACCCACCCCCATTCCAACCTTAGAATGCAGTCTGGGGGCAGCTGCTGAGCTCTTCCATAGGACAGATGGAGCCTCCCCTTCCTCACTTACTCTGTGGGTGGTTTTCCAGCCCATGAGTCAACACAGAGTGTGCTAGTGATATGTGTGTTTGAGGCTTGGCGGACTGATTCACACCAATAAGGTTGTCAATAGCAATGCTGAGAATTATGATACCTAATAAAGATTTTTTTTCCTTTAAGACCCATGGATAATTCTTTCATTGGGTATTTTTGCCAAGTCTAACTCGGGTTTTTAATATTTAATTGCATCTGACATGCAGACATAGAGCAAGGTGGGGGGTGTAACCAGTTTATTGGAAGCAGTCTTTGTGCTGCGTGGGGGTAGACACCAGAAACCTGGAGATTTTGAAACACCAAATTTGGGTCGGGGGCAGGGTAGCAGGCCTTAGCAGCAGGCTTTATGAGGAAACGAGGAGCCGTCTAGGTCAGAGAGGAAGGTCAGCAAGTCCCTAGGCTCACCTCATTTTCTCTTTTGTCTTAAAATGGAAACATGGCCCAGCAATGAAGGGCCTGCCTGGAGTCATGGTCACAGGAGCCCCAATCCAGGGTCACCAGGGGATTTCACAGGGTGTAGGGTCATTTTAAATTCAAATCAAATCTGTTTATTGCCTAACTGTAACAGAACAAAATAGCCAGACCTGAGGCCCAGGAGGCAACATAACTGCATTTTGAGACTTGGGCCATGTTTTTCAAGGGATTCAGGAGGTTCAGGGGTGGCGGAAGGCGGCACAGGCTTTCTCTTTAACTCCCAGAACACAGACACCTTCGCCTAGGGAGGTGAGAATGAACCAGCACCATTTCCACTTTTCTCTTATACTCCTAAACTGTCAGAGGAGCTGCCTCCCTTCTGCCCCTAATCATGCAGATCTGGGGTACCAGAGATCCGTGTGAGCCGCAGGTCACAACACTTTAGACGGATCTGAGGTGCAGACCAACACGAGTTTATTTCAGTCTGGAGTCTAAATCCTAAGGGACGAGTTCCACTTGGGGTAAACAACTGCAGAGACGGTCCCCGAGCCCCCACATTTTGCCGCTTTCTATGCATCTGCACCCCATCCCCCACTTCCACTCCGGAACCAGTCCACACTGTGAGTCAACCTTGCAGAGCAGGACAGGAACAGGGAACGGGGGGTCAAGAAGAGGCGTGCCAAGCCAAGGCCTCTGCAGAATGAATTCTCTCCTTCGCAAGCCCCAGTCTCCTGTGCCGCAGGCCTCGGCCTACATGGCCTGCCCTTTCCAATCGGCAGGTCTCTCCAGGGACCTGCGGCCTGGACCGCACCATCCTGCGTCCTGGAAACCTTACCCTGAAAACAGGCAAAAAAGAAGGGCTGCTGGGTGCTGCCAGCCTGAAAGCAGATACGGCAGGGGGAAAGAAGGGGAGGACCCTCCAGTGAAAGAGCTGGGGGAAGGGGAGGACGGCCTCTTGGCTGACCCCACGCCCCAGCCTCCGAACTTTGGATGATGGGGCCAAGGTTGCACATCTTCCCCGCATCCCAACACACTCCTTCCCACCCAACATTCTAAACAAGCTGGAACAACAAAAATCCTACATCCGGAAGGAAACACACTCCCTAGTCGGCGCTAGTCCTAGATCCTGAAATCAGCCAGCGCTGTCTTCTCCAAACCTCACAGCTCTGCAGCCATTTCATGACCAGGCTTCTGTTTGTAAAAGAACTAAATTCCTGGCGGGGCGTGGTGGCACACACCTTTAATCCCAGCACTCGGGAGGCAGAGGCAGGCGGATCTCTGTGAGTTCAAGGCCAGCCTGGTCTACATAGTGAGTTCCAGGACAACTGGGGCTACAGGGAGACCCTGTCTCAAAAAGACCAAAAAAAAAAAAGAACTAAATTCCTTATGGTCCTCATTTGTACCACCGGGGGTGGAAGTAAGCAAATCTCCTTGAGGGTCAACAGGTCAGAGTCCTGAAATAACCAAGCCCCAGTTTCAAGGTCATAATGGGCTACTTGGTCAGGACCTAAAGGCAGCTGACTCATGTCAAGCCTGCAAAAGCTGACCTATGGGCAGGAAAGTGGCCTTGGGCTTCACAGGGGTCTCCTCAGCTCCCTCCCACACGCCCACAGATTCATGTGGCAATATTTATTGCCATTTAATTGAGACACTAGTTTAATTTCAGATTGCTTGGGTTTAAGACCCAGTGGGGTTTTCTGCAGCTCTTTCCCCCAGTGCTTCTACCCAAACTAATTGCTCTTAATATCCAATTTTGGCATTATTATTTGTTAACCAATTATGTAT
The DNA here is from genome assembly GCF_000622305.1 of Nannospalax galili. Classification (NCBI taxonomy): domain Eukaryota; kingdom Metazoa; phylum Chordata; class Mammalia; order Rodentia; family Spalacidae; genus Nannospalax; species Nannospalax galili. The sequence goes on from NW_008333388.1 coordinate 1,952,093, forward strand.
CTCATAGCCCAGGTCTTACTTGCTCCTGCCTCTGCTCGCAGCTCTGCCCCTCCCTGGCACCCTTTTGCAGCTCTCTCTTCCCACTGAGTCAGTGGGCAAAACCATTCGTCACACCTGGGGAGGCTACGTCATGGTTTTTACCCTAGTGAGGGAAATTTCTTTGTACTTGTAGTACATGATTTTCTTTTTTTTTTTTTTTTTTTCAGAAAAGAAATTTAGAGCTAGGTGTGGTGGTACATAACTGTAATTCCAGCACTCGGAAGATGGCGGGTGGAAAAGGATCAGGGGTTCAAAACCAGCCTCAACTCTATATCAAGTCTGAGATCAGCTTGAGCTACATGAGACTTTATCTCAAAATAAATAAATAAGCAAACAAATAAAAGTAAATTTAAAATTCAGATTTTCCCTACTATCTCTCACCGTGTAGCCCAAACTGGTCTCAAACTCAAGAGCCTCTCGCCTCAGCCTCCGGAGTGCTGGGATTGTAGGTGTGGGCTACCACACTTGGCTCTGGAGCCATTTTTAAAGTAGTTTTTTCCCACCAAAAGATGGTAAAGTACAGCAGGGCACAATGGCCCATGTTTGTGGTCTAAGCACTCAGGAGGCAGAAACAGGAGGATTTTAAGTTCAAAGCTGGCTGAGCTACATAATCAGACCCTGTCTCCAAAGCAAGGAGGGGCAGGTGCCCCTAGGCTCAGGTTTCTTCCCTCCCCACACTCCTCCTCACCTTCCCAGTATCCCAGTCCATCATCCACTGATCCAAAGCCACCGCAAATGCACAATACCACAACTTCGGGATGCTCTGAGGACATCATTCCACATTCAGGGAGGGGAGTTTGGAAAAGGCAAAGGTACCATTTTCAGAGAAGAGAAGGACAGCCCCCACCCCGCCCCCCACAACACATCGATGCCCTGGAAATGATGTCTGTCTTTCAGTACAGGATCCCACTTTAGGGAACTGATGTATGTGGGGGCCACAAGCCTTAGAAAACCCAAAGTACCTTTCTGTCCTGTCATCTTTAAGAACTCCAAGTTCATTAACAAGGAAGGAAGCAGGCACTCCCCAGACATGCTCTACAAAGCAGATCTGACTCCCCTTCTTCCCCGACTTTCAGTGCCAGCCTGTGCCCTTCCACACCTCCCTGCAGTTCTGCAACAACCCTCCGAGTGTCAGCATCAGAATGGAACAAAGCAAAATGTCAGAGAAGCTGGCTTGGGCTTAGGCCTCCCTCCCAGGCCACCTGGAGGACCCAGCTCCCCTGAGGCAGCTGTCTGGAGACTTCTACTGCCTGGGAATCCTGTGGTCAGATTTTTCGTGGGGGGAAGTGGGTGGTGAGTGTTGTGGGGGGAGCTGGGACATTATCAAGAAGGTGCCTTGCTCAATGAATGCCACCCAAATTGGATGTAATTAAATTAGCAGCAGCTGCTCGCCTTTTCCTGCAGAAAGGCTACACTTACTCAGAAGGCCTCTTGGGCAAAGTATACTTAGAATGGTCTCTTAGCACAGAAAGAGGCTGAAAATGTTTCTGGGGGGCTGGAGAGATGGCTCAGCGGTTAAAAGCACATGCTGCTCTTTCAGAGGACCCAAGTTCAATTCCCAGTAACCACATCGAGTGGCTCACAACTGCCTGTAGCTCCAGTTCCTGGAGAATAGACAGTCCTTTCTGCTGGCACCTGCACTCACATGTGTGTGTGTGTGTGTGTTTGTGTGTGCACATGTATATGTGTGCATACATAGTTAATTTTTTTAATCTTTAAAAATATATATATTTCTAGGGCCGGAACGATAGCTCAGTGAGTAAAGGCCTCTGTCACCAAGCCTGGTGACATGAATTCAATCCCTGGAGCCTGCATAGTGAAAAGAAGTGACTCCTGCAAACTATCCTGTTTTACACACACACACACACACATACACACACACACACATACACACACACACACACATACACACACACACACACACACACACACAGTAAAAATCAAGTTTAATTTTTTTTTTGTCTTTTTGAGACAGTCTCCTTTTAGCCCCAGCTGGCCTCGATCTCACTATGTAGACTAAGGTGGCCTTGAACTCACAGAGATCTGCCTGTCTCTGCCTCCCAAGTGCTGGGATTAAAGGCAGACACCACTACACCTGGCTTAATTTAATTTTTTTTAAGTTCTTTATTCAGCCTGGCTTAACTTAGCCAGGTGCATGGAGTTTTACTGTCAAAGGCTTGGTGCATTGTAAGGAGACCACATGCCGTCTTGTTCAGTCCCAGGTGAAACTGCTAAGGAGAAAAGCTCACCTTTACCACCTTTCTACCTTCCTTATAAAGCACTGTCTCTTCCAGTCACATCTCAGTAATTTGTGTCTCAGGCCTTGAGGAAATCCAACATGCAAGCCCCCTGGGGCTTGTGCATGCTAAAAACAAATATTAGCAATAATAAGAAACTTCCGATGCCTAATCTTCCAAACATTTATGTTCTCTTGGGGCTGGAGAGATGATGCAGTGGGTAAGAGCACTGGTCACTTTTGCAGAGTGTCTGGATTCAGTTCCCAGCACACACATAGCAGCTCAAAAAAGTCTGTAACTCCAGTTCCAGGGAATCCCAGCACCTCTTCTGGCTGCCAAGAGCACCAAGCACACATGTGGTACACACACTTACATACAGGCAAACACATGTGGTATACATACTTATGCACCGGCAAACACTCATAAAACACAAATCTTTCAAAAATTATACTCTCAGCTGGGCATGGTAGCTCATTCCTTTAATCCCAGCATTCAGGAGGCAGGGGCAGATGGACCTCTGTGAGCTCGAGGCCAGTCTGGGCTACGTAGCAAGTTCCAGGCCAGCTGGCTACAGGGAGACCATGTCTCAAAAAGGTTTAAATTTAAATGAAAAAATACACTCATAAAACACAAATCTTTCAAAAATTATACTCTCAGCTGGGCATGGTAGCTCATTCCTTTAATCCCAGCATTCAGGAGGCAGGGGCAGATGGACCTCTGTGAGCTCGAGGCCAGTCTGGGCTACGTAGCAAGTTCCAGGCCAGCTGGCTACAGGGAGACCATGTCTCAAAAAGGTTTAAATTTAAATGAAAAAATATCCCAATGAAAGAAAGTGTTAGAAAAAAGAGGTCTCTAAGGTGAACTATTCGATACTACCATGTGAATGATGGCCAGAAATCTCTTAACTTCCTCAGAGATATTTTACAGTTTAGAAGAGGTACTTGCATGCCAATGGAGATCTAACTCCAGGAGTTTCTTCTCTGTATTTTATTTTTTTAGTTACCACCCAAAGTGGTGGATTATGGGCTTTGTTATGGCATTTTCACAGATATATCACTGTACTTTATTCTTTTTATTAAATTTTTAAAAGATTTATTTATTTTTATGTGTGTTTGCCTGCGTGGATGTATGTGTACTACTTGCATGCAATGCCTGCAGCAGCCAGAAGAGGGTGTCAAATACCCTAGAACTACAGTTACAGATGGTTGTGGATGCTAGAGTTATAGTGTGGGTGCTGGTAACCCAACCCAGGTCCTTTGCAAGAGCAGTGAGCCACCTCTCCAGTCCCTTTTTATTGATTTTTTTTTTTAAGTAGCAGAGTGATGGGTTGCCTCATGGCATCTTCATACGTACATGTCACTATATTTCGTTCCTGTTCACCTCACTCTCCCGCTGCCCTCCCCCATGCTAGGCTATCACACCCAGTCAGTGTCATTAACAGGCAGGTGGGCGCCTCCAAGCTTTTAACAGAGGTGCCCATGGTTCTGACTCTATGAAAGATGGATATTGGTCTAGGTTAAGGCTGTAATACCTCAAAAGATTTCAGCCAGCCCTTTCGTGTTATTTTGTGAATTGGGGTTGCATCGCTTCCATGAAAGATATATAATTGATGAATTGAATATGAGGCTGTGTGACTCTGGAAGCCTACTTCATCTCCCCAGCCCTAAGTAGGCTCAGAGTACTTCTGGACAAATGAATAGTTGGGGAGAATTCGACTTCGGCACTTTGTAGTAGTGGCTTATCTCCCTTTTCTCTCCTCAGCTAGCCCCTACTTTTTGAATCTGAGACCCCTTATTCCCTGGTATACTGACTCCAAACAAAGTAAGTCTGTACCCCATTCATACAATGCATTGGAATTTCGGGCAATGGCAAAGCCAAATCCAGAAGGACTTCTTTAACATAAGGAAGCAAGGGTCTTGGGGTTTTCTAGGGAGCATGAGAGGTCAGAAAATAAAGCAGCTGGCTTCCCAGCTCCCCATCAGCCTTGCAGAAAAGTTTGCCCTGGAGAGCATCCTGTGTCTCTCCCACCTTCCCTTCTACCCTGGCCTCTTGCAGCCTGGTGTGGACCACTCAGCAGTGGCAACAACCCAGCATGGCCAGCAGTACTGCCAGCCTGCTGGCAGCCCATCCCAAACCCCCCGAGTGTCAGGTCTGTCGGATCCAATTTCAGATTCACTCTTCATGCTGTTGACTAAAATTCATGCAAAGCAGCTTTCAGGAGCAGCTAGGAAAATTACATAATGTGATCCCAGAGCCTCTCAGAAGCCCTGAGAGGGACTGGCCTTCCTTACCTTTTTTTTTTTATATATATAAAAAGCTTCCAGGGGTTGGGGATTTAGCTCAGTGATAGAGCGCTTCAGTCCTCAGCCGGAGGGGCGGGGGGGGGGCTTCCAAGATCCTAGGAAACAGAGACCTGCAGAGCAGTACATCCCACATCTTCTTACACAGGTCTGCTCATGTGCCTAGACTATGTGGAAAGCAACTTCCAAAAAAATATTATTAAAAAATCCAAGCAGCCTTTGGAATTTCCAGGCTTTGTACTTCACACTAGAGTCACAATCCACTCCTGCGCCAGTGAACTTGACAAAGGTGATGAAGTTGCACTTGAAATGTGCTTGCATGGTATTCTCATGGAAACCATGGGTGGGAAGGGAGGGTGGCACCTAGAAGGTGTCTGTCAGCCAGGTGACACCTGGGGGATCCTCTGCTGCTGTTGGGGTCCTGGGGATGGTACCTCTACAGGTATGCCATAGACAAGGTATGTGAACCTGGTCTTGATGGACTGTCCTCTTTCTGGACTCAACCCTGTCAGAAGAGCTTTTCTCCCCTGCTTTCCTGAGCTCAAAAGATCTGAGCACTTAAGTCACCATGGCCTCCAGAGTCCTTTGGGAGACAGGGGAGTTTTGTTTTGTTTTGTTTTGTGATGCTGGAGATTGAACCTAAGACCTCACACATGCTAAGCAATTGCTCCACCACTGAGCTACATCCCCAGCCCTCTCTATTTTGAGAAAGGTTCCCACTAAATTGCCCAGGCTGGCCTTGAACTCACTCTGAAGCCAAGACTGTCTTTGGAATTGTGATCCTCCTGCCTCAGTCTCTGAGTAGGTATTATTCCTACACCACCTGGCTCTGATGAGCCCTGTGGTTTGAAATGTTGACTGTGTCTTCTGATCCTGAAACCAGGTCCCTGTGTGCTTCAGCCTCCAAAATTAGCTTCAGACCAAAGATGAAATGGTATGTGTTGTCTGTATGTGACCATGTGTGAATACACATGTGTATGTGTATACATGTGTACACACCCATGTGTGCCTGTGTCTGTCTGTGCATGTGTGTGCATGCATGTGTATCTCTATATGTCTGTATATGTCTATGTGTATGTGTATCTATGTATACGTGGGGGTTTTTTTTTATGTGTTTTATGAGTGTATTGCCTGCATGAATGTAAGTGCACCCGTGTCACTCAATGCCCATGGAGGTCGGAAGAGGGCATTGGATCTCCTGGAACTGGAGTTATGGACGGTTGTTAGCCACCATGTGGGTTCTGGGAATTGAACACAGGTCCTCTGCAAGAGCAGTCAGTGCTCTTAACCACTGAGCCATCTCTCCAGCCCCTGTGTATACGTGTTTTGTCAACTGCACGGTCACTTCTCTCCCTGGCCAACCACTGATATGTCTTCTCTTCCCTAAAAGAAGAAACCAAAATTAAAAGAGCAGCAGGAATCACTAGACTCTCCTGTCCCAAGGCTTCTCGTCCATGAGCAGTTGGAGACCTGAAGAAAATTCCCACAGGGATTGCTTGCTCCCAAGTGTCACTAAATCTGGATTGAATTCTCTGTGTGCCAGGCATCAAACTAATGACCCTCCCATACCTTCCACTTCCCGTTGTCTCAACTAATAAAGATTCCAGACCTGAAAGTCTCAGAGACCCTAACCCTAATCCAATTAAACCCTGCTAAAGCAACTAGACTTGGGAAAGACAAAGAGGTGGAGAGGTTAATAGCAGACAGAACCTCCACTGACAAGCTAAATTAGCCTTGCCCACCTCGGAAGAAATGTTAAAAGTGGATTGCTGAGGCTGCTGTCGGTGATTAACATTTGCTCAAAATTCTAAGTAGCTGGGTTTTTTTTCCCCCCGTTTCCATGTTAAATGTTAACCTGTGGAAAGATAACAGTAGCTACAAGGACAGGAAGGTAAAGAAGGGGAGAGGGGTGCCCTTGCTTCTTTCCCAGAAAGGAAAGGTTGGGGATCTTAAACACCACCATTCAACAAAGAGAAGCTAGATTCCAGGGTGAGAGTGAGCGGGGAGGGGCAAGCTGCCACCCCTGACCCTGGGGGATTAAAAGCACGAGCTACCTGGAGACTTTCCAGTTTTATATCTTCTGTGAATTTGTCAGAGGATAAGTGTGTCCTAACTCAAGTGTAACTGACACTAGAAAAGCACCATCCCCACCAACATCACTGAGAACTTTGTTGCAAGGGGATGATATTCTTAGTGCAAATAAACACCTGTAGTTTACCACCAGCAAAAGCGGAAAGTTTGTAATACAGGACTGGGGATGTAGCTCAGTTGGCATAATGCTTGTCTGTCATACAAAGGCTTTGGTTTGATCCCCAGCAATGAATAAAATCAGACATGGTGAGACACGCCTATAATCCCAGTGTTTTGGAAATAGAGGCAGGAGGATCATAAATTCAAGATCATTCTTGGACACACAGTAAATTAAAGCCCATCCTTGGGCTACATGAGACCCTGAATCAAAAGCGAAAACAGGCAAAGAAGTTTACAATGTGAACAGATAGGGCGTGTGTGTGTTTGTGTGTGTGTGTGTCTATTAGTTTTGTTGGTAGATGTCAATGTGGAACTCAGTTTGTGAAGCACCACAATAAGGGGCTGAACATCAGTAATATAGTCTTTTTTTTTTATGTGTGAGTGTTTTGCTTGCATGTATGTAAATGCATCACATGCATGCAATGCCTTTTGAGGCCAGAAGAGGGCTTTGGATCCCCTGGAACTGGAGTTACAGGCAGTTGTTACCCACCATGCAGGTGCTAGGAGCCAAACTTGAGTCCTCTGCAAGAGCAGCCAGGGCTCTTGACCACTGAGCCATCTCTCCAGCCCCACTGACACAGTATTAAGGCACTGATCTAGAAATGTGGGGCAGAACAAAGACACGTGTGGCATGGATCTTACCTTTTAAGAACTTACAATACAAGAAAGGCAAGACTTGTATAAAATGGCTAAACACATACTGGGAAGTGATAGCTAACACAGACTGTCATTAAAAGGTCATGTGGTTTCAGAACCATTGCATGACATAGTAAACATGCATAGAAACGTAAACACAGAATTATCATATGATCTGGCAATCCTACTTCTGGGTATACATCCAAAAGAGAAACAGAAATTCAAGCAGATATTACTACACTTGTGTTTGCAACAGCAATATTCTCAAATAGCCAAAGTATAGAAGCAACCAAAGTATTCACCATTAGAGAATAATGAAAGGGCTAGAGACACAGCTCCGTGGTGGTTAAGAGTCCTTGCTGTGGTTCTGTTCCCAGCACCCACAGCTCACAGCTCACAATTGCCTGTAACTTGAGCTCCAGGGAATCCAACACCCTTTTCTGGCCTTCAGGGACACCTGCACACACATGTATGAATACACACACACACACACACACAAATATATACAAATAAAAATAAATGATCAAATATGGTAAATATGTACAGTAGACTATTATCCAGCCTTCAATGAGAAGGAAATTCTTTTTAAAATTCTGTTTTTTGAAGACTGTACTTTTATTTCTATTTATTTTTAAAAGTTTGTTTTTTATTATTTTTTAATTATGTGTATGTATGTGTATCTGTGTGTAGGTATGTGCATGTGAGTGCAAGTTCCAGCAGAGGCCAGGATGCATTGGATCTCCCTCGAACTGGAGTTACAAGCCTCGTGAACCAATGTGGGTACTGGGAACTGAACTCGAGTCCTCTACAAGTACAGCAGGTACTTAACTCCTGGGTCATCCTTCCAGCCCCAAGAAGAAAATTCTGATACATGCTACAAGATGGTCAGACCTTGAGACTATTACGCTAAATGAAATAAGCCAGTGAAAGAAAAACAAATATTGCATGGGTCCAGTTGTGTAAGGGATCTAGAGAAGTCTAACACAGAGCCAGAAAGTAGATGAGGGTTGTCAGGAGTTAGGGTAAGGCACTATGCAAAGTTAGTGTAATGGGATGAAAACATTCTGTCGATAGTGAGGATGGTTGCCTGAAAATGTGAATGTATTTAATGCCACTGAACTACTGAACTACACAGTTAAAAGTGGTTAAGACAGGGCTAGAGAGATGGCTCAGTGGTTAGAGCACTTGCTGCAGTGGTCTAACCAAGCCCAAGTTTGGTTCTCAGCACTCACATGGAAGCTCACAGCCACCTGTATTTCCAGTTCCAAAGGTTCTACAACCTCTTCTGGCCTCTGTGGATACTACATAAATGTGACACACATACATACATGCATGCAGGTAAAACAATCATACATATAAAATAGTAACAATAAAAAATGTGAAGTGGTTGATTATATCAGTTACTTTTCTGTTGTTGTAACAAAACACCATGACCAAGACAACTTACAGAAGGAAGAGTTTATCTGGATTACAGCTCAGAGGCTGAGTCCGTAATGGAAGGGAAGGCGTGGTGGTAGAGGTGGCCAGAGAAGAAAACTCAGAGCTCACATCTTCAAGCAGGCACAGGAAACAGAGAGACAGGAAATCTGGCTTAAGAACTCTCAAGGCCTCCAGTGATGCATTTCCTCCAGATAGGCCACACCTCCTAAAAGCACAACAACTGGGGACAAAATGTCCAAATACTTAGAGCTTATGGGGGACATTCCCATTCAAACCACCACAGTGATTAAGACACTAGTTTTATGTACTGTGTATCTTTTTTTTTTTTTTTTTTTGGTCTTTTTGAGACATGGTCTCCCTGTAGCCCCAGCTGTCCTAGAACTCACTATGTACACCAGGCTGGCCTTGAACTCATAGAAATCCACCTGTCTCTGCCTCCCAAATGCTGGGATTAAAGGCGTGCGCCACCACGCCCGGCTGTACTGTGTATCTTATTACAATGTTTTAGTTCACATTGTTTATGTAAGACTATAGAAGGGGCCATTGGGCTGGGCCTGAAACTGTAAGCAAATGGGTCGCTGAGGAATGATGAAGATGACATTCTTCCATCTTCTTCTTAGTCTGAAGCAAAGGCCTAGGGGCTCCCCCTCTAGCCAGCAAGGTTCTCTTTCAGTCAGCTAGTCCACCAGTTCAGGTAAGACTGTGGAGTGCCTGCATACCTCCTGATTTGAAGCCATAAAACCTATCGGTCTTTTCTTCGTTGCTTAAGTTAATCAGTATAAAATTAGGGGACAGGAAACCACAAAAACCCTTAAAACCCAGGTCTTCCCTGGGGGCTTCAGATTCATGGTTTCTGGGTCCCCTCTCCACTTGTGGAGAGCTTTGCTTCTCTGTGTGTGTATGGATATGTGATTCTTCATTCTTTCTAAAGTCTCTGCTATGTCTGAGATTTTTTTCCTGCCTTTTAATCTTTAATTGGCTGAGAAAATGAACCGGACCCCTAGACAGTGACAGATTCCCAGGAACTGGAGTTATGGGTGGTTGTTAGCCACCATGTAGGTGCTAGGAACCAAACCCAGGTCCTCTGCAAAAGCAGCCAGTGCTCTTAATGGATGAGCCATCTCTTAGGTTTTTTTAATGTAGTATTTTTATTGTACAGTGATAGATTTCATAAAAAACTTTTAAAATTAACATGTGTGGAGGTGACTGGGTATGTGCATGCCACTGTGCACTTGTGGAGGTCTGTGTCTCAGGGAGCACGTGTTCCTCAGAGGGGCAGGGCCTGCTACAGAGAATTGGCTGCTGAGAGTTAGCCAAGGAGGGAGGAGCGTTGGTGCCACCTTGTCAGGAGCTGCAAAAAAATGGCCCCAGTGTCTCTCCGCATGGACTCAAGAGAGGGCATTTACCAACCTGGGGTGAGACTGCAGGCCTACAAGGCAAGGACGAAAGCTAACAGAGACTGTGGGCAGGGCAAGGAAGCAATCCGGACCGTCGGGGTGCTGAGCCACAGAGCGGATCTGGTCACTGGGTGTAGGCCTTTGTAAGTTACTTTATTTCCCCTATCCAGGATATAAACTATGAAAACTTCAGATAAAGATGTGTTATATGGTTTGTCTAATAGCACCAGGAGCAAAGGACTCTAAGACAACTTAAGCATCATGAGGTCCCGGGTTCAAGGGCACAGAGACACCTTCTGGAACCTTTTGTGTCACCATCATAAAGAGGTTTGCTTAGTTCACTTTTCTGGAGGTTGGAGACTGTGGTGCAGGCATCTGTTCAGCGCTGGTGAGGCCTTCGGGGCAGATGGTGCCACAGAATTGTCTGAAAGAACCATCCCAGAGAATGGCTGGATGTGCTCATTACAATCCATTTTTGCCAGAACTAATCCAGTCCCAGGAGACCTGACCTACTCCTATGAGACAGCATGAATCCGTTCACAAGAGGGGTGCCCCGTGACCTAATTACATTTCTTGTTTGGGTCTTATGCTGATTTCGTTTCAGGTTTTTGAGACTGGATCTCACTATACAACCCTGACTGGCCTGGGACTCACTATGTAGACCAGGCTAGCCTGGAACTTGCAGCAATCCACCTCTCAAGAGCTGGGGTTGCAGGCATGAGCCACCATCCCTGGCCTAGTCCTCATGTCTTGAAGATCTCACCACTACCTCAGCATCATCACACTGGGGACCGTGCTTCTGAGACAGTATCCTTCAAGGTACACACCACAGCCAAAACATGGTATCAGGTATCATCCTATAGTGATCAAATACTGACAGTGAAGGCCTCCACTCCCCCAAATTTTGACTCATCCTTCCTGAGGCACAACACAGTCCTCCAAGTTCCATCCACCTGTGTTGGTCTACCAACAGTCCCCAGAGGAAGGTGAACTCATGTATTGGACTGCCTTGTACCAGATCATGAGAGCTATTTAAAACTTTTGCAAAAAACCTAAGTAGAAGCTGTGTGCCACAGAGGAGTATGGGGGGAGGAAGATTCAATAGAAGTATCCTAAACTTAGGGCTGAGAATGTGCCTCAGTCAGGAGAGTGTTTGCCTAGTGTACACAAAGCCAGATACAGGACACATGCCTTTAATCCTAACACTTGGAGGTGGAGACAGGAGGATCAGAAGTTCAAGGTCATCTTCAGCTATATAGAGAGTTCAAGGTCTACATGAGACCTTATCTCAGAAAAGAAAAAAAAGGCAAGTTGGGTGTTGGTGCTGGACAAATAGCTCATTGGTTAAAAGCATTTGCTGTACAATCATGAGCTGAGTTTGGATTCCAGCACTCACATAACAAGCCAGGAGTGGTCTCGTATGTACATCTGAAACCCCAGGACTGTGGGGATTGGAGACAGGAGGATCTCTGCGGCTTGTTGGCTGCCAACTTAGCCAAAAAAAAAAACAAACAAAAAACACAATCTCTAAATTCAGTGCGATATCCTGCCTCAAAGGAATAAGGTGCAGAGTGACGGATACCCTCTCCTGGACCCTGTTCACACAGGTGTACACATCCACAAGTACACATGTGGCCATATAAGCATATAAGACACACACACACACACACACACACACACACACATACACACACACACACACACACACACACACACACACACACAGTGCCCTAGACTATATATTGCCTAAAGAAGGATTAGCTGTTTGGAGAGTTTCCAAGTCAAAGTTGGCCATCCCCACATAAGATGTCTCCTAGAAACCAGCCTGTCTTAAATAGCCTTGCCATGCTGAGTCATTTACAGGAAGTGGCCTGGAGGAAGTGTCTTCTTCAAAGCAGACACAGTGGTAGCTCCCCTCTGCCTATGCTGGTGGTGGTCCTTGAGGTATATGCCCCTCACTGTCATAATCCCCCGCCCCTTGGAGTACACAGCTCCTCCTCTGCACCAAAAGATTCAAGAAGCAGCTCTTCCTGACTCCGTTGGGTCCTTCTTCTGTGAGCTGCATCTCTTAGTTGAATGATTTCTTCCATAGCCTCAACCGCTAGAACTGATCTCAGAGCTGCAACTAGAGCTTCCTCCACTCACTGAATTTCCCCTAAGTATCAAGCACTGGTGACTTACCCACACTCCTGATGAGTCTAAATTGGTAATAATTAGCTAGACACAGTGCAGCACCCCTATAATCCCAGCTACTCTGGAGGTTGAGTCTGGAGGGTCATGACTTCAAGCCCAGCTTGAGCACTATAACAAGCCCTGGTCTCAAAAATAAATAGACCTGTGATAGGCATACCCTTCTCAGATTGAGGTGTATGCACAAGTCTTCACAGAGGCAAGGGGCCCCTAGGTTGCACACATGTTCTACCCCATTGACATTGGGTCTTACTATTCAAGGACACCTGCCCCTAGGGTGTCACCTCTTTTTACTGGATGATCCTGTGTACAAAGTCCAGTGTCCTGTGGCAGCTATAATTAGAATTCCAAGAGAACCCAGACTGCATCTCCTGGCAAGGATGTGTGCTCCCTCTTGGGACCTGGAACACCAGCCCTGAAGAGCCCAGACTTGCACAGTAGAGACCACAAAACCCCCAGTGTGTCCTTGAGAGTAGTGGTGAGAGAAGTCCCTCCTGCTTCTCATTTTTTGTTTGTGGACTTGTGTCCTTTGTTCTGGAGATACTGGATGTCATGGAGGCCACATGGAGGTCATTCGAACAATGGCATTTCATCCTTTCAGGGCACTCCCTCTGAACTGCCACTTCAGTTTCTCCTTTGAAAGTCTACTTCAGGGTGTTGGAGAGATGGCTCAATGGTTAAGAGCACTTGCTGTTCTTGCAGAGAACCTGAGTTGGGTTCCCAACACCTATGTCAGGTGGCTCCCAACCATTTGTAAATCCAGTTCTAGGGGTTCTGTCGCCCTCTGCTGGCCTCCACAGACACTGCACACATGTAGTGCATATACCTATAAGCAGGCAAACATTTATACACATGCAATTGAATAAATAATTTTAATTAAAAATTAAGAGCGAGCAATCCATTAGCTAGTTCATCTTTTCCTTGTTATGGCCATACTCCCTCTGGGTCCAGCTATCTCCTGGGACAGATATCCCTGGGATACAGAGCTGGCTCTCCTTTCCAACTAACCCCATCAGCCTTTTCACAATTCTTCACTCTCTCTGCTTTCCAGCGCTGGGGTCTAAATTATTCACAGAGGATAAAACAGTCTATTTGGGGTAATTTCCTATCACACTTCATGGTGACTGCTTCCATTTTTAAAATAGCCTCAAGTGTGACTATTAATCAGGATATCATTAAAAATAATATGTGTCAGGATGACATTCATTTCTGCTCCACAAATAATGCCACCAGCATTAAATTCCTGAACAATGGGACATTCACCAGCTACACCAGGTAAGGCGTTTCCAGAGGACAGGGGTGTGTCCTTCAGGCTCACAGTGAACTCCTGGGATGGCACATGACACTCGAGAAGAATCAGCAAGTGTGTGTGGAATTAATTCTAAAGTTCACACGTTCTCATATGTGTGACCCTGTTGTGGAAGGATGTGGTTCTCTGTGACATCATGGGCCAAGATTAGAGATGCCAGGGGCTGAGAGACGGCTCAGTGGGGAAAAGTGCTGATCCCAGCACTCGCATAGAAGCTGGGCGTGGCCATGTGTGCTTGGAAACCAAACACTGGGAGAAGGAGGTGGGAGAATCTCTGGAACTGACTGACCAACCAGCCTAGCTGAAATGTAAGAGACCTTGTCTCAAAACAAGACAAAGAGCAACAAAGAGACACCCAACACCCTCCTCTGGCCTTTGCATACACCTGTGTGCACACATGATTATGCTTCCAAACATCTTTTTAAATTTTTTGTTTATGTGTATGACTGTTTGGCCCACATGTATGTGAGTGCACCATGTGTGTGCAGTACCCATGAAGGCCAGAAGAAGGCATTAGATTCCCCCGGAACTGGAGTTACAGATGATTGTGAACCACCAAGTGGGTGCTGGGAACTGAACCAGGGTCCCCTGCAAGAATAGCCAGTGCTCTTAACCACAGCCGTCTCTCCACTCCCCCTCCATATTGTAAATGTGTGAATGTGTCTTAGGGACCCATTATTGATTTTTTAAACATAGTATTTCTATTGTCACCCTCTTGCTTCTTCCAGGCCAGACTAATCAATTTATTTTTCTTTCTTCTTTGCTTTTTTGTTTTCTTCATCTTTTTGTTCTGTTGTTTTGTTTTGTTTTTGAGACAGGGTCTCTCTGTAGCCCCTGCTGGCTTGGAATTCTCTATGTAGACCAGGCTGGCCTTGAACTCACAGAGATCCACCTGCTTCTGCTTCCCGAATGCTGGGATTAAAAGCATGTGCCACTGTGCCTGGCCTAGACTAATCACTTTTATGCAGTCATTACTCAAGGCATGAAAAATTATCTAG
>NW_008333388.1:1968108-1988019 GCF_000622305.1 Nannospalax galili
CAAATGTAAGGATGTATATAAAGGCTGGTAGAGAATTAATATTCAATAACTATAGGGATGTTTTTAAAGGTGGTAAAGTATGTGACATGTGTGTGTATATATACATGTATAGAAAGTTTCCCTTGAAAATGATTTTTCCTTTTAGTAGATTATTGAGAGAGAATTACCTTATTTCCAACAATGTAAGAGTCTAGACCATTCAGTGCACCAGTCCAAACTTGGAGTAGTGCATTATTTTTTAATGTTAATAAGCCATCAAAAAATTATGTGCTAGCTGTTATATCTTCTCTGCGAGTTACCGGAACTGTACAAAGAAACTGGCAGCCCAAGGCTGCTCTAGGCCTCACTCGCCAGATTCCAGGGACAAATAGAGTGTCTCAGAACACCAGATGACTCCACCGATCACTGCCTCCTGTGCTGGTGTAAGCCCCAGAGGCTTCTTGCAATCTCTGGGCCAGAAAACAGTACCCTCGCGTCTGATCTTCATCATGGACCATAGTGACTTTAAATGCAAGACAGCATTTTACAATCGAACAAACCCAGATGGACAGTTCTCCCAAGCCAGCTTTATACCCAGGACACAGATTTCTAGAGGGAAATGTAGCCAAGGCAGCTACGAAAACAACCAGGGAACAAGAAGTCCCAGTCACCAGCAAGTCATCCATCATTCTGCTACTCAGAACTGAGCACCACATGCACAGTGGGATGGCAGACACTGGCAGGGGGAGGACCAGAGAAGGAAGACCAAAGGGCAGGAGATGCTGGGGTAAGAAGAATCAAGAAGGTGGGGCAAGGTAGAGAGGGCTGTGCTCCCTAACAGCCCATTGTATCCTCTCTGTCCTGTCAAACACATCTGAGACCCCATCATGTCCGTCCCCTTTGCCTGGGCTGTCATACATAACCAGGCATGGGCTGTCCAGAACACTCATTCTTCCCAGACACTGCAGCCCTGGCTTCCGGTCACAGTCTGGCCTACTGGGTGAGGTACGGCTTCAAACTTGCAAGGGGCTCACTGTTAACCAAACATTTTTGTTTGTTCATTTTAGACTGGGCTTGAGCTCTCCGTGTAGCTAAGGATGACCTTGAACTTCTGATCCTTCTGCCTCTATCTCATGAATGTTAAGATTACAGGCATGTGCCACTAAACCTGGTTTATTTGGTGCTAGAAATCAAGCCTAGAGCTTTGTGTATGTAAGGCCTCTACCAACTGGACTACATCTCCATGACCAATGTTTTTGTTTGCTGTTTTGAGGGTTTTTTGTTTGTTTGTTTTTTTTTTTCTAACTGAAGAAGGATTTACTTGGGCTTCTGATCTGAAGGGACGCAGTCCACGGCATGGGAACA
This sequence comes from Nannospalax galili, assembly GCF_000622305.1. NCBI lineage: Eukaryota > Metazoa > Chordata > Mammalia > Rodentia > Spalacidae > Nannospalax > Nannospalax galili. The sequence continues at coordinate 1,969,453 of NW_008333388.1, forward strand.
GGATCATGAAGTGACTGGACCCATTGTATCTCAACCAATTTTTTTTGCCATTTATAATGGAAGCATCACCTCTATTGATACCTTAGGACAGACAGTTACACACACACAGAGGAATTCCAAAACCATGAAATTACAGCTCATGGGCTAATATTCTTCATCCTCATCCCCTCCTTCATTGCCATCTGCACCAACCTCACAGTACTTCTCCAGGGAGACCATGTCCTAGTGGGCCTCATAGAACTCACCTTCCTCCATGCCCTCACCCACAAAGGCACACTTGACATACATCAGATCAAACTTGTTGTGGTCTAGACAATCCCAGGCTTCAGCAAGGGCTGTGGTGTTGTTCAACATGCATTCGGTTTTGCTGTACCTTGGCCAGATCGCCACCAGGTACCACAGTGGGAAGCTGGTAACTAATGCCAACCTTGAAGCCAGAGGGGCGCCAATCCACAAACTGGATGCTGCACTTGGTCTTGATGGTGGCAGTGGTGACATTGACATCTTTGGGAACCACATCACCACGGTACAACAGGCAGCAAGCCGTGTCTTTACCATGACGAGGGCTACATTTCACCATCTGGTTGGCTGGCTCAAAGCAGGCATTGGTGATCTCTGCTACTGTAAGCTGCTCATGGTAGGATTTCTCAGCAGAGATGACAGGGGCATTTGTGGCCAGAGGGAAGTGGATGTGGAGGTAGGGTACCAGGTTGGTCTGGCTTTCAGGCAGCTCTACAGCCAGCACTCCATCAAGTCTCATGGAAGCAGTGATGGAAGACAATCTGGCTAACAACGGGGTTAAGGTTAGTGTAGGTTAGGAGCTCAATATTGGGGTTTCTATGACAGATGTCACAGATGGCTTTGTTGTCTACCATGAAGGCACAATCAGAGTGCTCCAGAGTGGTGTGAAGGGCAAAGTTGGAATTATAGGGCTCAACGGCACTGGTGGGAACCTGGGGGGGCTGGGTAAATGGAGAATTCCAGCTTGAACTTCTTTCCATAATCAACAGAGAGCCAGTCCCTCAGCAGGGAGGTGAACCCAAAGTCAGTTCCCCCACCAAGGCTACGGAAAACCAAGAAGCTCCGACCTATGCACTGGTCAGCCAGGCTTTTGAATTCGGGTCCAGGACAAGGTCCATGATCTCCTTGCCAATGATGTTGAGCCTACAGGCACAGTTATTGGCAGTGTCTTCCTTGCTTTTATAAGCCCTGGACATCGTGGTACATACCTGCAATTCCAGCATTAAGGCGGCTGAGGCAGGAGGATCACTGCAATTTCAAGGCTAGCTTGGGCTACATAGTAAGACTGTCTCAAAAGAAAAGAAAAAGGAGGAGAGGAAGGAAATGGGGGAGAGAACTCACTTAGGGGTTGGGGAGAGGACTCAGTCATTACAGCGCCTGCTGTGTAAGCAAGAGGACCAGAGTTCCATCTCCAGCAACCGTGTGGGGAGGGGTGAAGCCAGGTACAGTGGCAGGCCTGTAGTCCCAGAGCTGAGAGGCAGAGACAGGCAGACTCCCAGGGCTCACTGGCCCACTAGCCTAGCAGAATTGGCATGTTCTAGGTTCAGTGAAAAATCCTGGCTCGAAAATTAATGTGCGGAATGACCAAAGACAGAAAGCCCATTCTGATCTCCACATGGACACACACACATAGAGTCACACACACACACACACATACACGAACATGTGAATACACACAAAAAGAAAATGAAAAAGAAAGAAAAAACCCATTTAAAAGTATCTGTCTATCCTGACACTCTTTTTTCTAGGAATATTATTTTCCCTGTACAAACAAAAGCAATCATCTTGAAAAATCAGTCTGTATTTTATTATATCCTAAACATCTTTTTGGATTAAATATTCTCTAATGCCAGGTGTGGTGGTGTGCCCCACATTAGGTTGGGCTGTTTGGTTTTGTTTGGTTGTTTTTTGTCTGTTGTTTTGAAACAGTCTCCTGTAGCCCAAACTGGCCTCAAACTCACTATTTAGCCAAGGATGACTTTGAACTCCTGATTCTCCTGAGAGGTGGGATTACAGGCATGTGCCACAAGGTCTGGTGTGACCTCATTTTCGGTAGCCATTTAGTATCCCTTGTGTAACACCATCAACTTGTTAAACTGGTCCCCATGGACCAGCACCCACATAGCAGCTAACAACTGCTCTATGAAACATATTTAATTTATTATGACTATTCAGCAATTGCTGAGATATATATACAAACTCATAAAGTGAAAAAATCAAATGTACAAATAGTTTTCAAATATAAGAAAATATTATGACGCTAAATCCAATCGTTCATAAAACATGGGTGTAAATTTAGGGTGTTTTTAATCATTTGCTATTATAAACTACACTGTGGTACTTGAGAGGCAGAACCAGGTGGATCTCTACGTGCAGAGCTCCAGGCCAGACAAGGCTACATAAGTGAGACCCTGTCTAAAAAAACCAAACAAACTGTGCTGAACCCCCTGAGGAAGGCACTCCTCTACATTTTAACATTCCACAGATTCCCAACTATTTGGGAGGCTGAGGCAGGAAGACTGCAAGTTTAAGACCAGTGTGGGCTACAGAACGACAGAGTAAGCTCAACAGCAGCCTGGGCAACTTAGTGAGACCCTGTCTCAAAAAGTAAAAAGAGGGCTGGGGGTGTAGCTTAGTGACAAAGCACCAGCCTAGGATGCCTGAGGCCCTCAGTTCCACTATCAGGGCAGCAAAAATAAATAAATAAATAATAAATTAATTAATAATAAACAAATTAGTAAATAAATAAACAGAAAGGATTCCATAGGCTTGCCTACTTTGATTTGGGATTTTATAGCATCCCAAATGCTATAAAATCATTTCAAGGGGCTGGAGAGATGGCTCAGCGGTTAAGCGCACTGACTGCTCTTGCAGAGGACCTAGGTTTGATTACCAGTACCCACATGGTGACTACGAACTGTCCTTAACTCCAGTTCCAGGGGAATCCGACACCCTCTTCTGACCTCTGCGGCATTGCATGACACTGGTGCACCCACATACACCCAGGCAATACACTCATACACATAAAATAAAAATAATAAAATATTTTTAAAAAATCATTTCACATTTACATTAAGTATAATTGGTTTTGGTTGTCACATTTTTGAAGACTTTTTATGACTTGGCTTTTGAAAATATTTAGCTCTGAGAAACACATTTAATTTGGCTGTGATTGTTCAGCGATCTCTGAAGTATAGACCGAAACTTTTACAGTGAGAAGATCAAATGTACTGATAGTTTTCAAGTATAATAAAATATTATGATGCTAGGCCAGGCGTGGTGACGCATGCCTTTAATCCCAGCACTCAGGAGGCAGAGGCAGGCGGATCTCTGTGAGTTCAAGGCCAGCTTGGTCTACATAGTGAGTTCCAGGACAGCTGGGGCTACAGGGAGACCCTGTCTCAAAAAGACCAGGAATATATATATATTATATATAATGATATGTACATATCATTATATATAATATATATAATGATGCTAAATCCAATCGTTCATAAAACAGATGCAAAAAAATGATACACAGCTACATATCTTGACTTTCAGGTCAACATTTGTTCATTTCAATTTTTTTTCCTTTTTTCTTAGAAATTTTTTGGTTTTTTTGGTCTTTTTGAGACAGGGTCTCCCTGTAGCACCAGCTGTCCTGGAACTCACTATGGTCTTAAACTCACAGAGATCCACCTGCCTCTGCCTCCCAAGTGCTGGGATTAAAGGCGTGTGCCACCAACATAAGATCCATAAGGATCCAACATAAGAACACACTCTATGCATAAGCAGTCTAAAACATAAAGAGTATTTAAGAGTGGAGAGATGGCTCAGAGGTTAAGAACACTGGCTGTTCTTTCAGAAGACCCAGGTTCAAATGCCAACACCCACATGGCAGTTAACAACTGTCCATAACTCCAGTTCCAGGGGATCCAGCAGTCTCTTCTGACCTCCAAAGGCATTGGATGACATGGGTGTACTTACCTACATGCAGGCAATACACACATACACATAAAAATAATAAATAAAATATTTTTAAAAAGAGTATTTAAAACACCTTTGGAAATTAACACTATAATAATGATAAGGCTTTAAAGTCTATAATCTGTGTGTGTGTGTGTGTGTGTGTGTGTGTGTGTGTGTGTGTAAAAAAAATTCCTTTTCTTTTTTAAAATTTGGGACTATTCTTTCTTTCTCTAGATCTCAAACTTTTTTTCGTAGGATCCTTAAAAGTTCATAGGCCTCAAAAAGGGTGACTGTGGATCCTAAAAGATAAAGAGACAGTCAGGTATAGTACAGCTCATATCTGTTATCCCAGCACTCAGGTGGCTGAGGCAGAAGGATTGTTGGGAGTTTGGGGCCAGCCTGAGCTGCATAATGAGTTCAAAAACATTCTGGGCTATACAGTGTGAGACCTTGCCTCAAAACACAGATTAATTAGGGCTGGAGAGATGTCTCAGCAGTTAAGAGCACTAGATCCATGTTCAGGTCCCAGCACCCATGGAGTGGCTTACAGCCATCTATAACTCCAGTTCCAGGGGATCTAACACCCTCTTTTGGCTTCTGTGGGCATTGCATACAGGGATGCACTTACATACATGCAGGCAAAACACTCATACACATAAAATAAAAATAAATAAACATTATTTAGAAGGTAGAGACAGGAGGATCATAAAAAATTTGAGGCCAGTCTAGGCTACATGAGACCTTGTCTCAAAAAAAAAATCAAAAATAAACTATTCCTGGCTGGGGGGGGGGGGCGTCAACAATGTAGAAAGCATTGCAAGCAGTACATGATCACTCCCTCCCTCTCATGACAAACTAAATGGCCTGTCCTGCCAGGCTCTCTGCACTTAAATGTAACACTGAAAGTCACCTGTACCCTGGAGCAACAGCGAAAGGCAAAGATTCCTCGGGGCTTGTTCTTGTGCTGTGGTCTGCCTTCTATTTTGTGCTCAGGGTCATGTATGCCAGACCACCCATTTGAACATGAACTTGCTCTTACCCAGCGCATCCATCAAGGGAGATGTGCTGGTTTATTTGTATGGACCAGGCTGGTGGGACTCTAAGGATGACACAGAGGCAGACACAGGTCACTGTAAGCCTTGTTCTCTGCCCACCCAAGCCCAGTCTTTTTCAACTAAGAAAGCTCCCCTTCCTCCCATGTTCTTAGGAAGCCCTGGAGACAGCTGGGAGGACAGAAACCTGTTCCCTCCAGCCATCTGGTATTAGTGGGCATCAGCAGCTGCCCCAGGTACATGAGGAAGGGCCACGAGTGTCAAACCAACTCCATATGTTAAATGCAAGTGCAATGCAGTACATCAAGAGACACCTTTTCTCTGGAACAGAAGAGGAAAGGGTCTTGCCTCTCACACATTGTTTTCTAATCCCCCTCATTCCTCCCTTTGATTTTGCTTTAAAAGTCTCAGAACTTGGGCCCCTGAGATAGCTCAATGGCTAAGGGTGCTTGGCACCAAGCCTGACCATCTGAGTTTGATCCCTGAGACCAACATGATGGAAGGAGAGAACTGCCTCCAGCAAGTTGTCCTCTGACCTCACACATGTGCCTCGGGACATGCACTCTACCCCCCATACCCACACACAAAATAAATGCTTTTCAAATCTTTTTAAAAGGAGAGCAAGCAGAGGCTGGAGAGATGGCTCAGGGGTTAAGAACACTGGCTGTTCTTGCAGAGGACCGAGGTTCTGTTGGGGACCTCTGTTATGCAAAGTAGAAGTCCCTTCACGACCGGACAGCTCATGCAGCTCAGGATCATGTGCTGAGGGCTCCTTTCATAGCAGAGTGTCTTCCTGGCATATTTCCTGTCTCTCCTTTTGAAGTGTCCGCCACAAATGCCATAACATAAACATGGCCTTTGGCTCTGAAAGGTACCATGCCTTCCTGTGATTTTTCCAGGCAGACAACAGTCTGTGTGGCAGAAATCCACTTCCATATGTAAATAGAATGCCTCACAAAGCATCTAACAGCCAAAGCTTTTACCACTACCCCCATGGTATAAATATCCTATTCTTCTCTCAATATTGGGGGCTAGAAGCGGAGCTGGAACTAGAGCAGGATTACTGGGTCACTGAGACTTGGAATAAAAAGCTGTAGACTGAGCCTGTGTCTCCTGCCTGCAATCTAGTCTCCCCGAGGGGCAGCACTCCCTCGTGACCGACTTGCGGACATCCTAGCTTTCGCTGTCTTCGTACTTTTTCCGTGGGGTTCAGTGGCCAGTGGACCTTGCATCCTGAGGAAAAGTACACGGGTGGAATAGGGACAGGATTTTGGCAGTATAACGCTCCTGCAGCAGAGAAGCTTCCAGAGACACGGGACCCAAGCCGCCGGGAAAAGCCTGCAGGACACCTGCCGCCATGGCCAGAGAAGCCCACAGGACCAGACCAGCTTTCCTCCAGACGCACGGTGGGGGAGTGCCATTCTGGGAGTGTGCCCAGAGAGAGCACATGCCCCATAAGGTTCTAGTCCCAGTACCCACATGGTAGGTAACAACCATCTTTAACTCCAGTTCAGTTCCAGTGGATCCGATGCCCTCTTATGACCTCTACAGGCATTGCACAACACTGGCACACCTACCTACATGTAGGCAATACACTCATACACATAAAATAAAAATGATAATAAAATACTTTTTAAAATAAGAAGCAAGCAGAGTCTCATAGAGATAACTGCATTTTCATGTTCATAACAGCACCATTTAAAATAGCTAAGAGGTAGAAGCAGCCAGGCTTGGTGGTACATACCTTTTATCCCTGTATATGAGATCCAGGGCAGGCTGCTTTCGGTGACTTCAAGGCCAGCCTGGTCTACATAGCAAGTTTCAGGCCAGTCAGGGCTATACAGTGACACCTTGTCTCAAAAAAAAAAAAAAATGGCAACAACACAAATACACATTAACAGGTGAACATTGTGCAATATGTAGATATAATGGCATACTATTCAGCCTTTCACATATTACACTATGAACGAATCTGAAGGACATTATGCTGAGTGAAATAAACCAGTCCCGAAAGACAAGCACTGTGTGATTCTAGTTACACAGAAGTACTGAAACTCAGAGAAGCAGAAAATAGACCGGTGGTTACCAGGGCCAGGAGGAGTGATGGATGGAGAAGGGCATTGTTTAATAGTGTAGGGTTTCAGTTTTGCAAGAAAAAAGCATTCTGGAGCTCTGTTTCACAACAGTGTAAGTAGATTTAACAACGCAGAATGCCACATTGGAAACCAATGCAAATTTAAGTGCTATATACCATATTTTCTCCAGAGTGAAAAGCCTCGAGCCTCCTGTGGTGGTATACACCTATCGTCCCAACACTCGGGAATCAGAGGCAGGAGAATCAGAAGTTCAAGGTCATCGGGTTGTGGTGGCATACACCTTTAAATCCCAGCACTCTGGGGAGGCAGAGGCAGGTGGATCTCTGTGAATTCAAGTACAGCCTGGTTTCCATAGCGAGTTCCAGGTCAGCTGGGGCTACAGGGAGACCATGTCTCCACAAAAAAATAAAAAAATAAAAATAATAATAAATAAGTAACTAAATTTTTCTCATGACATTCAATAAGATAAGCACTGTTTGCAATGCCTTGATATATCTTGGGTGGAAGGCAAGGAGGGGTTCCGGAGAAATTGAGGTCAAGGTCATATGCCCAGGTCACAAAAGAAACACATGGTTCAGTGAGCTTGTTTACATTATGTTGCAAGATTAGGTAAAAGTCATTTGTCCAGAGTACATCCATACCGTAAAGGTCATCACCACAGAGACCAGCCTGGGCTAGAGAGCCTGTCTTAAAACAACAACAAAAAGCCAAGCAGGGTGGCTCCCCAGCGGTTCCCGGGGCTGGCGAAGGCCTTTATTTGGTAGTAGTTTTTTTACATATGTTTCAGGGGAAAGGAGTGGTTGTCAGCAAAGGGATATGTAGAAATGTCAGCTTAGACCAAGGACAGATGGAAGTCAGTGCCATTTTCCCCATTGGCCTTACTGGGGATAGGGACCTCATACAGTTCCTGTATCACAACAGTTTCTGCTGTTCTTCAATTCAAGATTCAGCAGTGTCCCTAATTCAACCATGTGGAGGGACCCTCTGCTTCACCCTCCCACCTGCATCCTGCCAGGCACAGAGCTTGAGTCAATGCTACAGAATCAGGGTTCCAACCAATTCTCCTCACCAGTGCCCCTGGCCGACTCCTGGTTCCCCCAGCCCAGCTTACTGCAATGTTGTCTTCTCTTCCTTTGAGAATTCTGAGGAACTCTTTTTTTCTTTCTGAACCTGCCTTGAAGCACCAGTCGTCCCCTTCCTCTCCTGTTCCAATGCATGGTCAATCTGGAAATCCTTTTTTGATCTCCAATGAGGCTGGGTTTTGCCAGCAAAGATGCCATGCCTTTTCCTGCTTTTAGCCCTCTGTCTACTACCAAGCTCAGAACACAACAAATGTCAGGAAGTGCTTGCTAAAATAACAATCTTCTAAAGACCCTTATTAAATACTCCTTAACAACAACACAAAAAATAATGTTAAAAAAGAAACCCAGGGACTGAGAAGATGACTCATTGGATAAGAGTGCTTGTTACACAAACATGAAGACCTGAGTTAAAATCCCATACCCCACACCCATGTAAAAAGCCAGGCATGGCTGCATACTCTCCTGTAACCCCAGTACTGGGTGGAACAGAAACACAAGAGGTGGCCGGGGCTTGCTGGCTGCCTGCTAGTTCGAGGTTCAGCAAGACATCCTGTCTCAAAAGAATAAAGCAGAGTGATAGAGTAATAGAGTAGGATACCCAACATCCTCCTCTGGCCTCCACAGGTGTGTACCACTACATGTATCTACATGTATATGTGAGCATATACCACACACACACACACACACACACACACACACACACACGCACACACACACACATCTTTAAAAAAGAGAAATTCATGGCTTCACACATTAAGAAAGTGCTCTATCACTGGTCTACACTTTTAGCTCAACAAAATCTCCTTGCCAACCCATAGTTCTCCACCAGTAATTATTTGAATATATAGTTTCCAATTTACAAAAAAGAAAAATGGAATTGCTCTGTGCACACCCTGGCTGTTTGCTTTTGTGGTATGTGTCTAGAAGTAGACACTGCAGAATTTTTTTCTCATTCTTTGTGTGTGTGTGTGTGTGTGTGTGTGTGTGTCTGTGTGTCTGTGTGTCTGTGTGTTTGTGTGCATACATGTGGGGGGATACATCTGTATGTGGAGTCCAGAGATCAACATCAAGTATTTTCCTCAATCTCTGTCTACCTTATTTTTTGAGACAGGGTCTCTCCCTGAACCTGGAGCACAACAATCTCCTTAGACTGGCTAGCCAGCAAACCCTAGGATCTTCTGTTCTCCTTCCCAGAGCTCATAACCAGGTACATAACAACTGCTTTAATATTTTATTTATTATTTTATGTGTATGCATGTATTGCCTGTATGTAGGTAAGTGCACCTGTGTTGTGCAATGCCCACGGAGGACAGAAGAGGCTGTCAGACCCCCTGGAACTGGAGTTATGGACAGTTGTTAGCTGCCATGTGGGTGCTGGGATTCAAACCCAGGTCTTCAGCAAGAACAGCCAGTGTTCTTAACTGCTGAGCCATCTCTCCAGCCCTATTCTTTTTTTTTTTTTTCATGTGTATGAGTGTATTGCCTGCATGTATGTCAGTGCACCTGTGTCCTGCATTGCCACAAAGGTCAGAAGAGGGCTTCAGATTCCCCTGGAACTGTAGTTAAGGACAGTTCATAGCCGCCGTGTGGGTGCTGGGAATTGAACCCAGGTCCTCTGCAAGAGCAGTCAATGCTCTTAATCGCTGAACCATCTCTCCAGCCCGAGTACTTACTATTCTTTCAGAAGACCTAGATCTGATTCCCAGCACCCACATGGTGGCTAATAATCATCCATAACTCCAGCTCCAAGGTATCCATCACCCTCTTCTGACCTCCATGGGCATTGTAAACAGGGGTGCACTTATATACAAGTAGACAAAACACTCATACACATAAAATAAAAACAAATTTTTTATCTGCTTGTATGTAAATGTACCTCTGTGCGTGTAATGCCTGTGGAGGCCAGAAGAGGGCATCATGTCTCCTGGAACTGAAGTTATGGATGATTGTTAACAGTCGTGTGGATGCTGGGAACTGAACCTGGTCCTTTGCAAGAGCAGCCATTGTTCCTAATCACTGAGCCATCTCTCCATCCCCTACATTTTGTTTTAAATGAGTAACATATTCACATGATTAAAAATTCAAATCTATAAAGTGAGAGTCTCCCTTTACATTCCTACAGTCCTTACTCCATCCTTCCTGTTCTGGCCCAGCCACCCAGGTCCCTTCCAAGGAGGCAGCTAATAATACTGGTTCTTTCTTATCTCTACATCAGTAGTTTTTTGTTTGTTTGTTTGTCTTTTTGAGACAGGGTTTCCCTGTAATCTCAGCTGAACTGGAACTTGCTATGTAGACTAGACTGGCCTTGACCTCACAGAGCTCCACTTGCCTCTGCCTCCTGAGTGCCGGGACACACCTGAGTGTGCGAACACATCCAACTTCTTCTGTGTTTTAAGGTTTTCTTTTTCTATTTCTTTTCATTGAATTTTTGTAGATTTCATACACATTGATCATATTTATACTCCCTCCAGATTTCCTCCATTCTGTCATATACATTAAGGCCTATCCAGCCAAGTTTCTGTCCCCAAATGTTCCACAGTGTGAGTCCATCCACTGGAGCCTGGTCACCCTATCTAGTGTCACTCTTTTAAAGAAAACCAACTCTCCCTCTCCCAGGAGTCATTAGTTGCCAAGAGTTTCTCATCTAAGCTGGGGCTTCTTACCCATTTCCCCACTTCTGAGTTTTTGGGTCTTGTATGGGTCTTGTGCATGCTGTCACCACTGCTAAGTTCATATGAGCAAGTTCCCAGCTCCTGGAAAATTCTTTCCTTGTGGTGTTCCACCAACCCTGGCTTTTATAGCCTTTCAACACCCTCTTGCTCAGTAGTCCCTGAGCCCTGAGTAGCAAACGGTTTGATATGGGTGTCCTATCCAGGGACAAGTACTCTGCAGTCTTTTATTCTCTACATGTTGGCCAGTGTGGCTTTCTGAGTTAATCACCATCTGTTGCATGAGGAAGCATCACTGGTCAGAGTTGAGAAATGCATTAATATCCTTTCTGCCCCCTGTTCCACTATGTTCCCTGAGCCTTAGGTGTAGAGGTTGCGTTGTAAATGTGTCACTTGGGGCTGGGCAGCTCATAGACACTTATTCTGTGCATTTGACCAATTATAGAACTTTGTAATAGTCTCTATCTGTTGCAAGAAGTTGTTTTAGAAGAGTGATAAGAGGTACACTTGTCTGTAAATATAAGGATGCATATTTAGAACACAGTAAGAAATTACATTGGTCTGGGGCTGTGACAAAAGCAGATTTTTCTCTAGGATCTGTGACCTCTCCAGTCATGTATATTCGGCTATGTTTACAGTACCACACAAGAGTTCCCGACCATTGAGCAGGCCTTAAATACAATTACACAGCTGTTGATTACCCCCAAAATAAAAGTGCCACTACTGCACCAATACAGATAGTTTGCTGCACTGGTCATTGTATTTATTAGACTTTACAGCTGGGTAGGACCATTGATTGGTTTTCTCTCTTGTCAGCTTGCATAATGTCCTCTGATACCATGAGAGCAATGTCTTCAGGGAGGAGCTTCCAGGTCAGTTCCACTTTGATTGCTCCACATCCTGTGTCCAAAGTATGTCCTGTCTTCAGAAAAGAGTCTTATCTTCAAGTTCTAGGGGGAGCAATCAAAGGCTATGGCAATAGCCTGAGTTATTTTGGGAGTCTCTTGAACTACCCTGACCAGCAACTCAAAGGGCAGTTTTTCCTGCCTAGCACTGTTTTGCTGTTGTTATATAGCCTTCAGCTATACATATGGACTCATATACATTTTGTATGTGCATCTCTCAGTAGGCTTCTGAACTAATACATTCCCTTTGGTTTTTCACATCTTTCCCCTCTCTATCCCTGTGTATAACTCACCCTCCTCTCTTCCCAGTTAAAGTGGCCCCATTTTCCCCAACTTCCCCCTTGATAACACGTGTCCCCTACTCTTCCCAGCTCTTCAGTTCCTTCTTCTCCTTCACCCCCATGTTCCTTTCCATCTTCTTGGTTCCAGAAGTTACATTGGGATATATACTCACATCTAAGGATTTGGAGCTAAGACCCACAAATGAGGGAGAACATATGTCTCTTGTTTTTCTGAGTCTGTGTTCTTTGCTTGGTATAACATATTCTAGTTCCATCTATTTACCTGCAAATTTCATGACTTAGTTTTTCTTTACTGCTGAGTAGAACTCCATGGTGTAAATGCACCACATTCTCATTATCCATCAGTTGAGGGACATTTAGTGCTGTGGGAGCCTGGGCCTCTCAGGATGCAAGCTTCTTTTTGCTGTGATTTCCCATCCCCACCATGCAAGTATGAAAAAACAAGATAGAAAAGTCTCAATTTACAGACTCAAGCATTTACAGGGCCATAAATATACACAAAGCCTCATTACAGAGCATCCATCAACCCTGTCCGCTGGTGTGGACAATAGCTCCTCACTCTCAGCAGAAAAATAAATGGCTTTAAGAAAAGCCTTTTGAGCCGGGCGTGGTGGTGCATGCCTGTAGGCCCAGCACTTGGGGGGCAGAGGCAGGCGGATCTTTGTGAGTTCAAGGCCAGCCTGGTCTACATAGTGAGTTCCAGAACAGCTGGGGCTACAGGGAGACCCTGTCTCAAAAAAAAGACCAAAAAAAAAATTAACTTTGTCAAATTGTTCTTCAAAAAGATTATGCTGATATAATTAGTAATTAAGAATTAATAACGGGACTGTAACTCCTTTACATTCCTCCCAGACACAAATTATATTTAAGTCTTTATCCCAGCCCCAACACTAGCTATTTCCAAGTCTATGGATATTTGCAGTGCGACAAATCGAAAGAAGCCCCCTTACCGTGGTCTAGTTTGTGATTTTGAGTGACTCGCTGCTGTTTTTTCTATAAACTATCTTTTCAAGTCCTTTGTTTTTCCGTAGAGACTTATACATTTTCCATACTGATTTGTAAACTTTTCTAGCATAACTGTCAAGCTTTCTCCTGCGAATACATCGGTAATTAAAGTCGCATCATTTAAAATTTAAATATTCTTGTCTTGGGGGTCACTTTTTTCTTTCCAGTCATTGACAAATATCGTGAAGACAGGGTCTGAGAACCTCCTGTAACCCTGTCTACTGTTTACCCCCAGACTGCACCCTCCTTGCAGGCCACCTGACCCGTGGGCCTCTGGGGAAGCGTTTCACTTCTGCAGTTATAGCAGGAGATGAGATTTGCCGACCTGGGTCAGACCCTCCATTGATCCGGCCCAGCCTTCCATCTGACAGTCATGACAGGAAATGTGCTGCAGAGAATCCAATTACCTTCCTTGCCATCAGCCTCAAAGGTGCAGATGCTGTTCTGTGGGCCCCCAGTTGAAATCTGTCCTCCTGAATCTACTTTCCTGTGGGCACTCGGTTCAGGCACCAAGGTGACAAGCACTTGGGTGTAAGAGACAGCCCAAGCTCCTGAGTCAAGGGGGCAGGCTGAGCTGTGGACATGAGGAATCAATTCTCCCTGCTTTGTTCCTAATAGCTGTGAATAATTAATTAGACATGGTTTAAAATATTAGCACAGTGTGCCCTTTTTAGTTCCAAAACTTTCATGGGTTGTGGTTGCTTTTAATATTTATTTCTTATTATGTGTGTGCTCCCACACGTAGAGGTCAGAGGACCATTTTCAGGAGTTGATTCTCTCCTTCCACCTTATAGGTCCTGGAGATAAAACTCAGATCTTGGGGCTGGAGAAACGGCTCAGTGGTTAAGAGCACTGACAGCTCTTGCAGAGACCCTAGGTTCCATTCCCAGCACCCACATGGCTGCTAACAACCATCCATAACTCCAGTTGCAGCGGATCCGACACCATCTTCTGACCTCTGAGGGCACTGCACGACATAGGTGCACTTACACCCATGCAGCCAATACATTCATACACAAAAAATAATAAAGATATTTTTTTAAAAACTCAGGTCTTCAGGTATGGTGGCAAGTACCTTTACCCACTGAGCCATCTCACTGGCACTAGAGATTGAATCTCTAAGAGCTCAATTACTGGAGATTGAATCTAAGGCTCACACATGGTAGGCAAATACTCTACCACTGAGTTATAGCCCTAGCTCTGTTTTTTACCTTTTTAGATTATTTCTAGCTGAGCATGGTGGCGCACGCCTTCAATCCCAGCACTCGGGAGGCAGAGGTAGGCGGATCTCTGTGAGTTTGAGGCCAGCCTGGTCTACATAGTGAGTTCCAGGACAGCTGGGGCTACAGGGAAACCCTGTCTCAAAAAGACAAAAAAAAATTTAATTTTTTTTTTTTTTGGAGACAGGATCTTATATAGCCCAGGCTGCTTTCAAATTCACAGTAGTCTTCCTACCTTAGCCTCCTGAGGGCTAGAATTATAAGCACAAACCATAACAACTAGCTTCCAAAACTTCCTTTTAAAGCATTTTATTGTGAATGAATAGATTAACAAAAAAGTCAACCCTGGTGGCAGCTGTCTGGCATCTCAGCACTCAGGATAAAGCAGAAGAATCACAAATTCAAGACCAGACTATGCTATATCACAAGAACAACAAAAACCAAGACTATAAATATACAGTTTAATGAGGCTTTGAAAGGAGCAGCTATGTACCCACACACCAGGTCACAGAACATGGAAAGGACCATAAGCCTCCTAATGATCCCTCCCCCTTAGGGAGCATAAACTGACCATCCTGACTTTTTTGTTTTTTTGTTATTTGAGACAAGTTCTTACTATGTAGCCCAGACTGGTCTCAAACCCATAATCCTCCTGTCTCAGCCTCCTGAGTGTCAAATAAAAAAAAATAAGTAAAAGGTGTGGGGCTGGAGAGATGGCTCAGTAATTAAAAGCATTGCTGCTCTTGCAGAGGTCCTGGGTCCAGCTCTGAACACTCAAATGACATCTAACAATCATTCCTAACTCCAGTTCCAGGGGATGATCCTACACTCTTCTGGACTCCATAGGCATCAGGCCTTGGCCTGAAGGCAAAACAGTTATATACATAAAATAAAAGTAAATAGTCAATGTGGTGGTGCACACCTTTAATGCCAGCACTGGGGAGGCAGAAGCAGGCAGTTCTCTCTGAGTTTGAGGACAGCCTAACATATACAGTAAGACCCTGTCTCCAAAAAATTAATTAATTAAATAAATCTTTAAAATAATAAGTAAATAAAAGATGTGATGTCACAGGCTGGTAGAAAGAAGCTGACGTGGACCACCCTTCAGAAGAGCTTTATTAGGAGACTTATGGCATCATGAGGCAGAGAGCACTGGTGGAGGGTCTGAAGCTGGGAGAAGGCCTTCAAGTCTAAAGAAGAACTTCATTAGAAGAGAAAGCCACCAGGGATAGCATGGTGGAGATCCTGAAGGGAGAGACACACCCTTCTGTTCCCAGAATACTCAGTTTCCGAATCGTACCACAGGCAGCATGATGGAGCCTTGGAGAGAAAGGGTTGACCTTCAAATTTGAAAAAGAGCTTCATTGGGAGGCCCAGTTGTCATGGACAGAGTGGGAGGGGTGTCCCGAAGTGAAAGAACCTTCAAAGCTGGAGAAATAAAGGGAATTCTTCAAGTTGGGGGGGGGGCAGTTGTGGGGGTAGCTTGTCCACACCACACGGCCTAGCCAACCATGCAGGAGACATAAGGCAGAAAGGAACTGGATTAACAGTAACACTAGAATTCAAGGTTGTTTGGGACCTGGGAATAGAGGCAGGGGTGGAGGGGCAGGTGGGGGTGGACTGGGCTTGCAGCTGCAAGGCGAAAGGAGACTCTGTCCAGAGACAGCTGCAGAGGTGGAGGGTGAGGAGAGTACAGACTGATTTCTGGGAGAAAGAGAGAGGCAATCTGTAACGTTCCCAGTTACAGGCCCACCTTATCCTGACTTTTGAGGTAATTGCTTATTTGAATCTTTTATGTTGTATCAATTATTGATAGATTCCTAAATTCTTTTCATTGTTTTTGCATTCTGTATACTTTAATTTTGGCTGGTTTTGAACTTTATCCAAGTAGATTAATATTACCTATACGTGATAGTTTCCGTGAGAAAGGTCCCCCATAGGTTCACAGATTTGAACACTGGTTGGTGGTGCCATTTGGGGAGGTTATGGAACCTTCAGAAGGTGCAGCTTTGCTGGAGGAAGAATGCTGCTGGGGGTGGGCTTTGAGCATTTATAACCTCACTCCACTTCCTGTTTGCGCTCTGCTTCCTGCTCATGGATGGAAATGTGATTTCTCAGCTTCCTGCCATAAGAAACATTAAATAGTAGTCTTTTCTTTCAAACCCTGTAAAACTTGGTTTATGATAAGGAATTCTAATCTAATCCCATCACACCTTGTAAAACTTCTGTTTAAAAAAAGGCCCTGGTGGCGCATACCTTTAATCCCAGCACTTGGGAAGCAGAGGCAGGCGGATCTTTGTGAGTTTGAGGCCAGCCTGGTCTACATAGTGAGTTCCAGGACAGCTGGGGCTACAAGGAGACCCTGTCTCAAAAAAGCCAAAAAAAAAAAAAAAGAAAGAAAGAAAGAAAAGGCCCTGATACATTCCTGAACCCCTTGGCCTTGGGCAGTGGAGTTCTTCCCACTGTCACACCGATCCTTTTAAATTAGCCAACCAGGAAAGACTGTGAGGCTGGACTCCAGCCAGTGGGGAAAAGAGACAGCACTCTTGCACTAGGGACAAAAACCTATCAAGTTTCTGGGTCCTGTGTGCTTGCTGGATCTGACCAATCACACAAAAGTAAAATCTCCCTTGTCGAGTTACTTTCCCTTTGTCTGTATGTTCTTTGTGCAATATTAGTGGGGTCCTTGGACCTCAGATTTTATTTCTAACACTGCTCTGGCCACCAGCTGCCATGCCTCCTCTGCCATTATGGATTCTCCGGCTGGAACTGTAAGTCCAAATAAATTTTTCCTCCTATAAGTTGCCTTGGTCATGATGTTTTATCACAGCAACAGAAACTAACTAATGCACCGTATATCTTGTGCCATGGTTCCTGCCCTTGAATTTGAGGTTTCTGCATTCATCTGCTTGCACTGAGAATGGCTCTACTTCATTCGTTTCCTCAATGATCTTTCATGATGTGACTAAATACAGCTTAATTACAGGTTCAGCATTTGGTCTGCTAACCCCATGGAATTATCACAAGTCTTATAAATATATCCTATGATGTGTGTGTACAGATTTCCCCAGGGCAACATACTCGGGATGAAATTGTTGAGTCATGGGGACTTATCTTCACCTATTAGATATTGCCAAACATCTTGCCAAAGCAATTATGCTAATCTGCATTCCCACCAGCAGCCCTTGGGTCTCTGTTGCTCCCTGCTCTCAGAAATGCTTGGTGGTTTCAGACTTTTAAAGAAGCTTTATTGACAGGCTATTGATGAGAACAGAAGATAGAAACGGCATGCGGTTTAGAGCTAGGGGCCTTGATTCCTGTCCTTGGCCAAAATCTGGAAATGCCCTGTCCTCGCTGGAGGCCAGGAATACCAGAAGCACCTGGGAGTTCTAGTCCCTAGTCTGGTTCCTAAAAGATTTTAGCATCTCAGTTTTTGAAAGAATACGTTACAGGGATTAACAGTCTCGAAGTCCATTGAGGATAAACCTATCCCTCATGATTGGCTTTGGACCCCCACCTCCTGTTTCCCCAGGACCACCAGAAAAGGAAACTCCTCCTTGGGATTTAAACTGCCATATAAAAAGATAAGGGCCTAGGAGGGCAAGGAGCAAAAAGTGTCCTTTGTGTCCCTCTGACCCAATTAGTATAGATCTCAAGGTATGTCTGTTAAACATCCAAGAAGGTTAGTTCCACCATTCTGGCATTTTTTAATTACTGTGTGTCACACAGATAAATCTTGGTTAATGACCAGTGGGTCTCAAATAAACCTTATCTAGAGATATATTTCTTGATCTGCTATGTATAATTTGTCAGTAGGTTGCTGGAATAATATGGTTCACTCTGGTTTTTAAAACTAGCTAGGTATTATTTATCTTTTGCATTGTTTCACCCTTCCATCATGGTTTTTGCACTTAATGTGCCCCCATTTACTCAATTTCTCCCCTGAAAGTACCCTTCTCCTATGGTCCTACCTCTCTTATTTCCCTTTATCCCCTAGGTTCCTTGTATACCCTTCCCTCTGCCCTCCCTTAAACTAACCCAATTTTTATCCATATTTCCTTTATTAAGGCCTGTTTCCTACAGTTCTTCTCTTTCAGGTTCTTTCTTTTACTTTACGTCCCTGTTTCCTTTCCATTATCCTGGTTCCTGTAGTTATGTCTGGATACATACTCACTTATCAAGGTTTGGGTCTAGGATCCACATATGAGGGAGAGCATATGTTGATTTTTTTTTCTGAGTCTGTGTTACTTCATTTAGTATAACA
>NW_008333388.1:1988756-2028262 GCF_000622305.1 Nannospalax galili
ATTTTAAAAAAAAAAAAAAAAACAATAATAAATTTGAAAAAAAAAAAAAAAAAAAAAAAATATAAGGGCATCTGGGCTTTGTTGAGGGCCATTAAGCCAAAGCTACTACCTCCTGGTCAAAAAAAACTGAATCAGGTCCTACCTCTGGCCCTGGGTAGAAACCTGACATTCTGAGTTACCAAAAGTGTTACATCCTATTGTCTCCTCCCTTTGAGAGTTAATCCATCTGGGCCTGTCAATCACCTGGCCAGGAGTCCATCCCCTTGGAAAGCTGGTTTACCTGAAGACATGCTAAGGAGATGGGAGGAATATCTATCCTGTAAAGAGATAATGTGTTTACCCCTCCCAGAAGCTCCCCTGCCCAGGCACTCGCAGAACTTCCACCAAACAGCACCGCAGAGCCTCCAGTGTAAGGCGGAGTGTAACTTTTCTTCTCCTTCCTCTTTTTCTTTCATTTACCAACCAAAATCCTAAACATGTTTTCCCTGACACTCTGTTCTGTCTCTTTCCCTGTAAGCGCCTCCCACCACCCTGATGTGACTGCCTGCTGACCTCCTGTGAGTGAAAGTTCCCAGAAAAGCTGTATCTTGAAACTGAACCTTCTGCAAAGTTTGATCAACTGCAAAAGGCTAATCAGAACGTCAATGATTGTGGGAGTTTGGGATGTTGCAGGTCCAGAGCCCAGTTCAATTTGTCTTGGGCTGCCTTTAGCCCCCTAACTAGCCACTCCTTGGCCACCTCTGTTTTTGATTTAACACCCTGTGACTAACAGATAAAAGCCCTGGCTTCCACCAACCAGATGCTGAGTGTCATCAGACAGCATCTGAGGCCTGTAGCTGAGATTTCTTTTGCTGTAATGACCTACTTAATGTTTCCACTGGTGTATTTGAAAAGTGTCCTGATTTATGACCTTTCTTCGTTCTGTTACTATAAAAACTTCATGAAACTGCTTCCACACTGGAACATGGAATTTGAGGTAACCTGAATCTGTGTTCCCAGAGCCATGGTCACTCATATTTGCTCCAGAATAAACTCTCTTATCTCCTTTGAGGTGAGAGTTTTGCTTCTGCATCTGCCATCCCTTGCAAAACATGACTTTCTCTCTTCCTCAACTCCATCTTCCTCCTCCTCCGGGCAGGTGCCGAGATTTACAGCTTGCTTGTTCTGTGTTTCCCTCTCAAACCCTGATAAAATTCTGTTCATCTGTGTAGCTATCTTTACGCCAGGAGCATGCTTTAGATTACGTGTTTTTGTTTTGTTTTGTTTTGTTTTGTTTTTTGGTCTTTTTGAGACAGGGTCTGCCTGTAGCTCCAGCTGTCCTGGAACTCACTATGTAGACCAGGCTGGCCTTGAACTCAGATTTTGTTTTACTCTTTTCAAGACTTTTTTCCAGGGTGTATAGGGAGGAAAGCTATTCTGAGTGTTGTGTATCCACACGAATTTCAGGATGAGTTTAACCCTTCTTATAAAGAAATTAGTGGGAGTCGGGGCTGGGGAGATGGCTCAGCTGTTAAGAGCACTGACTGCTCTTTGCAGAGGACCCAGGTTTGACTGCCAGTACCAACAAGGTGACTAACAACAGTCTGTAATCCAGTTCCAGAGGAACCCTACGCCCTCTTCTGACCCCCACAGGCATTGCATGACATGGGTGCACTTTCATACATGCAGGCAATAAACTCATACACATAAATAAAAATAGTAAATAAAAGATTTTTTAAATAAAGAAATTACTGAGGATTTTGATAGTGATTGCATTATACATCACTATCAATTTGAAAAGCATTGCCATCTTCATAATATTAAGAACAGAGGGTGAAGCTGGGTGTTGTAGTGCGCACCTATAATCTTGGCATTCGGGAGGCAGAGGTAGGCATGAACCTACGGCCTAGGGTCTGTTCTCGGGTCCTTTTCTTCCCCAGGTAAAGAATTACAAGATGAGAAGTCCGAAGTCATAGCACACAGCCAAGGTTTATTGAAGCACAAGCAACATTCCACACAGCAGAGACAGAGTCCCCCTCCATCGGGAGGGGTCCAGAGCTGGAGAGTGCACACTAATAGTCTACAGTGTAGGAGGTGGACAGGACTGGGCACCCCCTCCCCCTTTGGATTGGACAGGATAGGATGCATGCTGTTGGTCGGTTCATTCATATGAAAGCAGGAAATTTTTAAAAATCCCTGGTGAGGGGGGTGCCAAAAGGGTTACCTTGGCAAAGAATCAGAAGTAGGCCATTTTGCATACAAGTGAGAGTAATTGGAACACAGCTGAATCTAGTCTGGGGCCTCCTCCCTTGACTATCTGCCTAGATCAGGACTATCTCCTGTTCTCCTTCAGTCAGATCGCCTTGAGACCAGCCTGGTCTGTGTAGTGAGTTCCAGGAAGCTGGGTCTATGTAGTGAGACCCTGTCTCAAAAATAAAAAATAAAAAGTATCTCAGTAGTAGAGAATTAGCCAGCACCGCTAAAAAATTAAAAAGAATTAAGAATTTACAATCTCAAGGCATTCCATTCATGAGCTTAAGACTCTGAATTCAGTTAGATTCTCTCTAACTTCTTTCAGCGTGTTCTGTCATCTTCAGATGTCTTGTACTGTTGTTAACGTATTCCAAAGCATTTTATTATTTTTGGTCTTTTTGAGACAGGGTCTCCCTGTAGCCCCAGCTGTCCTGGAACTCACTATGTAGACCAGGCTGGCCTTGAACTCACAGAGATCGGCCTGCCTCTGCCTCCCAAGTGCTGGGATTAAAGGTGTGCGCCACCACGCCCGGACTGCATTTTATTATTTTTGATGCTATTGTAAGTGGAACTTTTTATTTAATTTCATTTCTTATTCATCTGCAGAGGTTCTAATATTCTCTATTTTTGTCCTTTATAAATGATATGCACTGCAAAGAAATATCTTTATCTTCCTTCCAAATTAAGTTATTAACACTAATTAAGCATAGTAATGGATTACATGACGACACTTTTATACGTGTACACAGTGTATTTCTGTTGGACTCACCCCATGATCCTCTCTTGTCCCCTCCCCTGCTTTACTCTTCCCATTTCTCTCTTTACTAATGAGTTCCAGGCTGCTACGGAGTGTGCTGGGCACCTTCCATTCTCAACACCACACACCTGGGAAGAGGGACCCTCAATTGAGGCACAGCTGCTATAAGACTGGCTTGTGGGCAGGTGGTCCCAGGTGTATAAAAAAGTCAGACTAGGTACAGGCCAATGGAGTAAGTCAGTAAGCAGTGCTCCTTGGTGGCCTCCGGGTTCCTGTCCTGAGTTCCTCCCTAACTCCCCTCAAAGATGGACTAACCTTATCCCAGTGCTGAGGATGTAAAAGTAGATGGATGTGAGTTTGAGGCCAGCCTGGTCTACATAGCAAATTCCAGGCCAACCAGGGCTATATAGTGAGACCCTGTCTCAAAAATAAAATAAAATAAATAAGTAAAAAATAAATAAATAAAAGATAGACTGTCACTTGAAAGAATTAGATGACATAAACCCTTTCCTCCCCACAATGTTTTTAGTCAGGGTATTTTATCACAACAACTGAAAGCTAACTAGAATACAGGGAAAGACCCTGTTTTGAAAAAGAAAAGACTCTCAGTTGGGCATGGTGGTGTATGCCTTTAATCCCAGCCCTCTGGAGGCAGAGACAGGTAGATCTCTGTGAGATCATGGCTAGCCTGGTCTACATAGTGAGTTCTAGGTCAGCTAGGGCTTGCAGGGAAACCCTGTCTTAAAAAGAAAAAGAAAAGAAAAAAGAAACAAAGGAAAAAAAAAAACCAAAAAGCTATGTCTTAAATAGAAGTTCACAGTGTTTATTTAGCCAAACACGTAATCTTTTCCTGGCAATAAGGTCAGGAAATGTTCATGTCCTATGTGAAAAATTCTTCTGTATCCCAAGATCATTTTAAAAACTCTCCTGTCTGGACTATGGGATAAAGCTCGATGGTAGAGTGTTTGCCTAGCATGTGCATATCACCAGGCCCCCAAAATAAATAAGTCCTCTACAGCATATTTTCCTATCCGTTTTATGACTTTTATCCACCTAGAAATGTTTAATGTGAGTGGCATCAGATAGGAATACAACCTTATTTCCCCTACGGATGCCCTCTTATCCTAACACTATCTGTTAAAAAGACCATTATTCTCCATGACTTGCAGGCATGTCCAATCTGCAACCCACTGACCATGTGTGCCCTAGGATGGCTATGAATCAGTCTAACATAAAATTGTAAACTTTTTATTGTTTGTTTTGTTTTCTGGGTTTTTAAAAATATTTTATTATTTTTATTTTATGTGTGTGAGTATTATGCCTGCATGTAGGTAAATGCACCCATGTCATACAATGCCCACGGACAGAAGAGGCTGTCAGATCCCCTGGAACTGGAGTAAAGGACAGTTTTTAGCTGCCATGTGGGTGCGGGGATTCAAACCTGGGTCTTCTGCAAGAACAACCAGTGTTCTTAACTGCTGAGCCCTCTCTCCAGCCCCAAATTGTAAAATTCTTAAAACATGAGAAGGTGGACATGGTGGCTCACACCTTTAATTCCAGCACTTGGGAGGCAGAGGTAGATGGATATCTAGGAGCTTGAGGCTAGCCTGATCTACAAAGCTAGTTCCTGGCCAGCTAGGGCTACAAGAAGATCTTGTCTCAAAAAAAACGTGAGTTTGGGGTTGTTTTTTTTTTTTTTAACCTGATTGCATAATACTTGAGCAGCAATTTGTACATGACAACGTTTTGCCATGTGAAAAGGTTGGACATGCCACGCATGCTAGTGCCTGTGAAATAACTGCCAGGGTTTTGAGTGCGTGTTCAGCTCCAGTGACCTATTTGCTTGTTTACACTCCAAAGCACATTATTTTAATCATAATAGCTTTATAATAACTTCCTGTGACATGTAACAGCTGCTCCTACAGATGTCTTGACTTTTCTGGGCATTTTGGATTCTGTTTATCAAGGTCCCCGAAAAATTTGTTGGAACCTTTGACAGAAATTGTATTGAATCTACGTTTAAGAAGAAATAACAGTTTTGAACATTAAGTCTTCTACTCACACAAGCACAGTTGTTCTGGGGAAATCCAGTGGAAAAGACGCACCTACTGTAGGCTGAAGTTGCCATGACAACAAAGAAAGAGGCTAACAGAGGTCTGGGTGGGGTGCTCACACTTATAACTCCAGCACAAAGGAGGCTGAGGCAAGAGGATCGTTACAAGTTTGAGGCCAGCCTGGGCTATATAGCAAAACTCTGCCTCAATCTCCCTTGCCTCCCAAGAAAGGAAAAGAAACAAAGAGATAAAGAGGCAGACAGGTGCAGCATTGCACACGTTGAAATTTCCTGAAGACTTGGGGCTGGAGAGATGGCTCTTGCAGAAGACCCGGGTTCAAATCCCAGCACCCACATGGCAGCTAACAACTGTCCATAACTCCAGCCCCAGGGGATCCAACAGCCTCTTCTGACCTCCATGGGCATTGCATGTCACAGGTACACTTACCTACATGCAGACAATACAGCATACACATAAAATAAAAATAATAAATAAAATTTTTTAAAAAAAGATATTTCCTGAAGACTTGAACTTGCTGACAGACACATGGTCAAAGATGGCAGCCAAACTGGAAGATGCCTGTGATTTGGGTGACAGAAAAAAAACTTTTATAGCTGTCAGCACAAAAGTGATGGCATCCAAGCAGGAATGTACCTAATATATATCACAGGCTAACATCAATGATGTTAGTAATGACGGTACCAGGTCCCACAAGTGGTGAAAACCACAGACCACGTGAAAGGTTTTGTTGATTTGTAGTTTGCTGGGAAAACAGACCAGGGTTACTCAAGAGCAGAGACTGTAACTCAGGATGGCTGCAGACAGGTCAAACTGGGTCTCCATAATAATAATGTATGTGTCCATTTATTTAGTTATACATTCATGTTCCACAAAGTTAGCAATTGACTATGAGGAAGGGGGGGTTGCATGTGCATGGAGGCCAGAGATCAATGTTGGATACTCTGTTTTTATATGTATAAGTGTTTTACCTGCATGTATAGAAGAGCACCATGTATGTATATGAAAGCCAAAAGAAGGTGTCAGATCCCTTGGAACTAAAGTTAGCACCAGATGGGTGCTGGGAAACGAATCTGGGTCCTCTATAAGAACAGCCAGTGCTCTTAACTGCTGAGCTATCCCTCTAGCACCTCCATTTTGTTTTTTGAGATAGTCTCTCACTGAACTGGAGCTTACTGATTTGACTAGACTAGCTGGCCAGCAAACCCCACAGATCCCCCGTCTCTGCCTCCCAGAGCTGAGGTTACAGCTGCCTCCAACTGGCTTTTTCTGTGGGTGCTGGAGATTTGAACTCAGGTCCTCACGCTTGCACAACAAACACTTTAATGACTGAGCCATCTCCCTGTCCCTAAATTTTATTTATCAAAGAAATCATACAAATATTTTTGAAATAATTTGTTCTTTATATTATTTTACATGGTATTTCTTTTCTTTTTTTTTCTTTTTTCTTTTAATTACTATATTAGTCACTTTTCTGTTTGTGTGATAGAAACACTGACCCAAGAAATTTATAGAAGGAAGAGTTTATTTGAGCTTATGGTTCCAGGGAAATTACAGTCTGCCATGGCAGGGAGGCATGGTGGCTGGAGGTGGCTGGAGCAGGAGCAGCAGAAACTAAGCTCTCACATCATCACACAGGCACAGGAAGCAAGAGACAGAGCAACTGGAGATCTGGCAAAGCTTAAGAACTCTCTAAGCCCACCCTCAGTGACATGCTTCCTCCAGGATAGCAACACCTTCTAGAACCTCCCAAAATAGCGCCATCATCTGGGGACAAAATGTCCAAATACTTGGAGCCTATAGGAGACATTTTCATTCAAACCACCACATTTATTACTTTTATTTTATGTGTATTTTATGTAGTGCCTGCATGTGTGTAATCGTGTCCGTGTCCTGCAAGGCCTGCAGAGGTCAGAAGAGGGCATCAGATTCCCTAGAACTGGAGTTATGGACAGTTGTTAGCCAACATGTGGGTGCTGGGAATCAAACCCGGGTCCTCTGCAAGAGCAGCCAGTGCTCTTAACCACTGAGCCATATCTCCAGCCCGATGGTACTTATTTTCATTTCTAGTCAGCCAGGATGGCTTACCAGGTAAAAGCACTTGCTGTGCAAGCTTGACAACCGGAGTTCAATCTCCAGAACCCTTAGAAAGGTAAAAGAAAGAACGAACTACACAGAATTTTCCTCCATATGCATGTATTGTGTGCTCATACATATGCACACACATACGTACACACACGCTAATAAATTAAAAATTAAAAATATTTTTTATTTTCTGTGTAATTAGTATGTAACAGACTTTCAAGTCTGTCAGTGGCTAAGCGTTCATTGATGATGGTTGGCCTATGATTTTCCTTTTCCTACATTTTTTGTCAGTGTGTTGTCAAAGTTATAACGGCTTCATATATGAATGAAATTAAAATCTCTTTTGCTAGTTGTTTATATTTGTGGTATTTTTTGTTTGTTTGTTTGCTTGCTTGCTTGTTTGCTTTTTTTTTTTTTTTTTTTTTTTTTTTTTTTTTTTTTGGTGTTTTTGAGACAGGGTCTTCCTGGAGCCCCAGCTGGTCTGGAACTCCCGATGTAGAACAGGCTGGCCTCAGTCTCACAGAGATCTGCCTGCCTCTGCCTTCCAAGTGCTGGGATTAAAGGCCTCTTTTGCTAGTTTCTAAAAAGATTATTGGGTTGAACTTTTCAATAAAGCCTCTGTTTCAATTTTGTTTGTAGGAAGATTTCTAATGGCTAATTCCACTTTTAAATTTTTTTTTTTGGTCTTTTTGTGGAACTCGATATGTAAACCAGGCTAGCCTCGAACTCAGGAAGATCTGCCTGCCTCTGTCTCCTAAGTGCTGGGATTAAAGGCATGTGCCACCATGCTTGGCTTAATATTTGATTATTTAAAATATTTTTTTTATTTTATGTGTATGTAAGTGCACTGTGTCATGTAAAGCCCATGGAAGTCGGAAGAGGGCATTGGAGCCCCTGGAACTAGAGTTACAGACAGTTGTTAGCTGCCATGTGGGTGCTGAGAATCAAACCCAGGTCTTCTGCAAGAGCAGCCAGTGTTCTTAACTGCTGGACCATCTCTTCGGCCTCCTAATATTTGATTTTTTAAAGTTTTTATTTTATTTTATGTGAGGGAGTGTTTTACCTGTATGTGTGTATGTATACCACATATGTGCATTGCCCACAGAGACCAGAAGAGGGAATTGGTTTCCCTAGACCAGGAGTTAAAGATGGTTGTTAGCCGCTATGTGGGTGCTAGGAATCAAACCCAGGTCCTCTGCAAGAGTGGCTAGTGCTCTTAACCCCTGAGCCATCTCTCCAGCTCTAGCAAGGAGTTTCTTTAGCACACTAACACTCCACCATCTCTGGCTTCTGCTGAGGGTCACATATTGCAGTCAGCTACTGTGTCCCCATTCCTTTGAAGATATCTGTTATTCTTTCCAGTTGCTTTAAGGGCTTTTCATTAGTTGAAGTTTTTAAAGCTTCTCTCTACTATCAGTGTAGTTTTTTTTTTACTTTGTTTTATTTATTTATTTTGATTTTTTTTTTCTTTTTTGGTATTTTTGAGACAGGGTCTCCCGTTGGCCCCAGCTATCCTGGAGCTCACTGAGTGGACCTGGATGGCCTTGAACTCACAAAGATCTGCCTGCCTCTGCCTCGCAAGTGCTGGGACTGCAGGTGTGCACCACCACACCCGGCTGTTTTATTTATTTTTATTTTATGTATATAAGTGTTTTGCGTGCATGTGTGTAAGTGCACCTGTGTCATGCAATGCCTGCAAAAGCTGAAAAAGGCATCAAATCCTCTGGAACTGGAGTTAAAAAACAGTTGTTAGCAGCCATGTGGGTGCTGGGAACTGAACCCAGGTCCTCTGCAAGAGCAGCCAGTGCTCTTAACCCTGAGCCATCTCTCCAGCCCCAGTGTGAGGTGTTTTTTTTTTTCAATATTTTATTTACGATCTTTTAAAACTTTTTTTGAATTTCATTTATTATTTTCATTTTATGTGTATGGGTGTATTGCCTGCATGTAGGTAAGTGCACCTGTGTCGTGCAATGCCTGCAGAGGTCAGAAGAGGCTGTCGGATCCCCTGGGACTGGAGTTACAGACAGTTGTTAGCTGCCATGTGGGTGCTTTTTTAGAGATAGGTCTTCCTTCCTGTAGCCCCACCTGACCTGGAACTCACAATGTAGACCAGGCTGGCCTCAAACTCATAGAGATTCACCTGCCTCTGCCTCCCAGGTACTGGGATTAAAGGCGTGCGCCACCACACCCGGCCAAAATATTTTATTTACTATTTTTATTTTGTGTGTCTGAGTGTTTTGCCTGCATGTGTGTAAATGCAATGCCCACAGAGGTCAGAAGAGGGCCTTGGATCCCCTGGAACTGGAGTTCCAGATAGTTGTTAGCTGCCATGTGGGTGCTGGGAACCAAATCTGGGTCCTCTAGAAGAGCAGCCAGTGGTCTTAACTGCTGAGCCATCTCTCCAACCCCTCAGATTTTTTTGTATGTGTATGTGTGTGTGCCTTAGTGAGTTTATGTGCACCATGTACATGCAGGTGCCCAAGGAGGCCAGAAGAGCATGTTGCATCCCCGGAACTGAGTTACAGGCCATTGTGAGATGCCCGAAATGATGTTGGGAACTAAGCCTGGGTCCTCTGCAAGAGCAATAAGTGCTTTTAATTGCTGAGCCATCCCTCTAGCACCCACTTGTGTGCGGACATGCACACACACACACACACACACACACACACACACACACACACACACACACTTTTTGGTGTATTGGATCAGTTCACAGTCATATCAGGCTTGCTATTTCTCACCACACCTCCCCTTTCTCTCTTGCATTGCTGATGCCCATTTGTCCTGTTCTTCCCCAGTCAAGTTTCAGTGGAGCCAACACTAAAGTTCCAGCTAAGGCAGAGTCAGACTTCTGATGCACAGTCTGTAAGCCAGCCCGGGGTGACAGGTCATACAATGATCAACAGCTACATACCCAAATGGTATCTGGCAGGTCTGTCTGAGGCCACACTCAAGGACCATGTACAAAGGCTTTTTTTTTCCCCAGCTAGCCTGAAACTTGCTTCATAGACCAGAAAGCCTGGAACTCTTAGAGATCCACCTGCCTCTGCCCCCCAAATGCTGGGATTCACCATCACCACTGCCACCTCAATGGTTTTTTCTTGAAACTTGACACTATTCAAGAGGTGAGTGGTAGTGGGAGGAAATGAGGTCATCGGGGGAGTGCTCTTTTTTTAATATTTTATTATTTTTATTTTATGTGTATGAGTGTATTGCCCGCATGTGTGTGAGTGCACCCGTGTCATGCAATGCCATGGAGGTCAGAAGAGGGCTTCGGATTCTGCTGGAACTGGAGTTAAGGATGGTTTGTAGCTGCCATGTGGATGCTGGGAATCAAACCCGGGTCCTCTGCAAGAGCAGTCAGTGCTCTTAACCTCTGAGCCATCTCTCCAGCCCCTGGGGGAGTACTCTTAAAGGAGATATTAAGATCTTAGCACCTTCCTAGCTTTCTTTCCTTCCAAGCCAAACTATGAGGTCAGCATCTTTTTCCACCATTAAGCAATGGACCAAATGACCAAGGACTAAAGCCCCCTAAACTGTGAGCCAAAACCTTTCCTCTTTATAGGTTGATTAACTCAAATATTTTGTCACAGTGACAGAAAACTGCCCATTACAGTTACATACTAATCAATAACCAAATCCTCAGGGGAAGTTTTGCTTTGTTTTGGGTTTTCTGTTTGTTTGTGTTTGTTTTTAGTCTTTTGAGACAAGTTGTCATGAGATGGCCTGGAACTTACTGTGTAGACCTCAAAATTGAGGCTGGCCTCAAATTTGTGGTGATCCTACTGCCTCAGCCTCTTACTCAGGAGATCTCAGGTGTATGCCACCACACTGGGCCCTAAATGGGTTTTGCTGTGTCTGGCCAGTGCAAGTCAAACAAAAAATAATGTTAAATTTGTCTCCAAAGTACATTTAGCCAGGGCTGGGAATGTATGTCAGATGGTAGAGTGCTTGCATAGCATTCACAAAGTCTTGGGTTGCTCCCCAGCACTGCATAAAACCCAGTATGGTGGCTCATGCCTGTAATCCCAGCACTCAGCATTTGGAGGCAGGAACATCAGAAGTTCAAGGTTATCCTTGGCTACATAGAAAGTTCAAGGCCAGCCTGGGCTACATGAGACTGTTTCCCCCCAAAAAAAAAAAGTTCACTTAGTCCAACTTTCTCATTTTCAGTTGAGGGAACTGAGACATCAAGAGAGGATCCTAAGCTGAATGTGGTGGTACACGCCTTTGATCCCACAGTTGGGAAGCAGAAGCAGGCAGATCTCTGGGAGTTTGAGGCCAGCCTAATCTACACAGGGAATTCCAAGTCTGGCTGACCTGGTGAGATCAGGGCTACATGGTGAGACCTTGTGGAGAGGGAGGGGGCAGGAAAGGAGGAAGGAAGAAAGAGAAAGAGGGAGGGAGGGGGGGAGAGAGGTGGGGGGAGGGAGGGAGGGAGGGAAAGAGAGGGGGGCGGGGAATCTATCCCAACACCTCACAGCACTCGGGTAGGGTCAGAGTAGAACCTTACCTGTCTCTCCTTGATGAATGCCCCTTTATGCTTCCCCTGCTATTTAAGGTAGAACAGACTACACTCCCGGTGCTCCTTTCGGTGCTAGATGGCTTTAGTTGTCAACGCACCTGGGAACCTAAGTGAGGAAATGCCTCCATTGGATTGGCCTGTGGCCATGTCTGTGGGACAGTTTCTTGATTGTTGAGTAATGTGGGAGGGTTCAGCCAACCATGGATGGTGCCGCCCCTGGGGGCAGGTTGTCCTGTATTATATAAGAAAGCAGGCTGAATACAGGCCAGGGGACCAAGCCAGTAAGCAGTATTCCTCTAAGGCCTGTGCTTCAGCTCCTGCCTCCAGGTTCCTGCCCTGAGTTCCCTTAATGACGGACTGTGATGTAAGCCAAATAAATCCTGTCCTCCTTAAGTTAGTTTTGGTGTTTTTTCACAGCAATAGAAAGTAACTCAGACACTTGCCAAGGTGCTTTGCATAAATGCCTGTATATGTTATTTTTAGCCATGAATAGCTTGCTGCTGAAATAGAAAACATGAACTCGTTGTCCTTGCAGGTCACAATAAAGAACACTTGCTGGTGGGAGGTGGGGGGTACTTGCCTAGCATGCACAAGGCCCTGGGTTCTAGCTACAGCAGCAAAGAATAATTACTCAATGAAATGGGTGCAGGAACCCTAGATAATGGATTGTCTGGATGCTTCATGAAAACGAAGTAGAAGTTCCAGGGAGTTGTAAAAAGGCCACATGTAACTAGTTAGGAGATTTAGATGATGCTGTTTATCAGACAAAACTGAAAATATGCAGCTCCTGGAGTGTGGAAAATGGATCAGCAGTTGTAGGAGAAAATTTCAGGATCCCGAAGCATCTGCCAAAAGGAGAAAACGGGCTGGCCAGATAGCTCAGCAGGTAAAGGCACCTGCACCACTCTGGGTGACCTGATTTCAAGCCCCAGGAGCCACATGGTGGAAAGGGAGCGCTGACTCCTGTAAGCTGTCATCTGCCCTCCACACGAGCGCTCTCCCTTATACACATACACATGCACACGGTAAATAAGTAAATGTAAAGTCTTTTTAATGCTTTGCAGAAAGCATTGAATAGCAACGTTTCTTGGCTCTTGAGCCTTCTTCGCAGGCTGGAGTATATCACGCGCAGCCACTAGAGGGCGACACTCGCTTCACCAAAAACAGCCGCTCCACGGGGATAACTCCGTCTGCCCGAAGAACGGAAATTAACCAGATCAGGTTTTCAGTTTTTGTTTTGAAAGGACACGGATAATAACCACATTTCTGAGCCCTCGAAATGGCCAGTGCTAAAAAAAAAAATTCCAACAGCTTCTGAGGTTTTTAAATGTAGACTTCTCATAAAGAAATGTAAAATATCCATTAGTTTTAGAAGGTTAAGCAGCACTTAGGCTGAGGCAGGACGGTCGAGTTCCAGGCCAGCCTGGGCCACAGAGACCCTGTCTTAAAAAGCAAATGCTGATAAACTACGTAATAAATAAGGACCATCAGCTTCCCAGTCTGATTCTCACGATACACGTGAAAGTGTGCAACGCCCTATACGCCCATGATATTGATATGTGGCCCATTTAATGCTCATGTAAAGGCTGACAACTAGCAAAGCTCGGTTTGGGAGGCAATTCTGCACGCCCCACTAGTGAGAGTCGTTGGCTGCAGAAATAATATTAGTCACAAGGTGGCGCTGTTGTCACAGCACGGACTCTTACTCCGCTTTGTGGGAAGACTAGCTTTAATCCCAATCCATCAAGCAAAATATGGTCCCCAGATTTAATTAATAAATGAGGCCTGTAAGCCTCACTGGGGAGACCGAGGCAAGAGGACCACTGTGAGTATGAGGCCAACTTGAACTACAAAGTGAGACTGTCTCAAAAAAAACCCAAAATCAATAAATCTGGACAGTAAAAAATTAAAATGATGGGCAGAAAGGTAAAAACTACAGCCAGACTTTACCTCCCACTTCTGGAATTCGGGGTGGGGGTGGGGGGTTGTTTTGTTTTGGGGGGGGGTTGTTCGTTTGTTTTTGAGACAAGATCTCATGTAACCCAGGCTGGTCTCAAACTCCTATGTAGCCAAGGATGGTCCTGTATTCCTGACCCTCCTGCCTCTGCTTCCCAAGGGCCAGGATTCCAATTGTGCACCTTATGCCTGGCTTTGATTTTTTTCCCTTCTTCTGTGTGTGCGTGTGTCCTTGTGTGTGAGTGCATGTGCACATATGTGGAAGCTAGAAGTTGATGCTGGGCGTCTTTCTTAATTGTGCCCTACCTTTTAAAAAATGACTTTTATTTTTTATTTACATGTATGTGTCTGTGTGAACATATGCTACATGTATGGGGGTGCCCCTCCAGGTCAGAAAACGATGTCCAGATCCCTAAGCGCTAGTTACCGTCTGCTGTGCGTCACCAGCATGGGTACAGGGAACAAAGCTTAGGTCCTCTGCAAGAGGCACCATGCTCCTAGCCACCAAGTCATCTCTCCAGCCCTTAGCACCTTTGTTCCAGTTGTTTTGTTTTTGAGACAGGATCTCAAATGTAGTCCTGTCTGGCTTTGAACTTGCTCTAGACCAGACTGGCTTTGAACCCACAGAGATCTACCTGCTTTGTCTCTCAAGTACTGGTATCAAAGACATACGGCACTACAGCTAGTTTTTTTTTTTTTTTCGTTATATTTATTTAGTGTGTATATGTTTGTGTGCTCATGCTATGGAGGCCAGAGATCAGAGGTCAGAGGTCAAAGGACAACTTGTAGGAGTCAGCTCTCTTTCCACCATGTGAGTCCTAGGGATGTACCCACTGAGCCATCTCACCAATCCTCTACTTGATTTTTAAAAATTATTTTACTTATTATTTTTATTTTATGTGTATGAGTATATTGCCTGCATGTATGTGAGTGCACTGTGTCATGCAGTGACATAAAGGTCATAAAAAAATGACATAGAGATCAGAAGAGGACATCAGATTACCCTGGAACTGAAGTTAAGAACAGTTCATAGCCACCATGTAGGTGCTGGGAATCAAACCTAGGTCTTCTATAAGAGCAGTCAGTGCTCTTAACCACTGAGCCATCTCTCCAGCTCCTCTACTGGATATTTTGAGATAAGTGACGTCCCTCTGAACCTGGAGCTCACTAATTTTGCTAGGCTGGCTGGGTATTGACCTGCAGGTCAGTGACTTCCCCCCATCCTCTGTTTTCCTCCCCATCCCCCGGCTCCCCAGCCCCAGGGTTGGAATTATAAGAGTCTACTGTTACACTTGCATTTAAAAGGGTTCTGGAGATGAGGGCTGCAGAGATGAGTCAGCAGTTAAGAGCACTGGTTGCTCTTGCAGGGAAAGTTGTCAGATATTTAGATCAAGATTCAGATTAGAAAGACCAAAACAAACAGCCACAAGATGGCCAAAATCATCTTGATCCATTTAAAGTTGAATCTTCAATAAATGTAAAGTCCCCAAGCTGGTCATGGGGGTGGTGGTGGAGTAACTCAATGATAAAGTATTTGCCTAGCATATGGGAAACTCTGGGTTCAATCCCTGGTGATGGAGATGGAGGGAGGAGGGAGAAAGTGAAGGAGAGAGGGAAGGGGAGAGGGAGGAGAGGGGAGGGGAGGGGAGGAGAGGGAGGGAAGAAGGCAGAAAGGAAAGAAGGAAGGAAGGAAGGAAGGAAGGAGGGAGGGAGGGAGGGAGGTTTCAAAAAGACGGATGGAGGAAGGAAGGAAGGAAGGAAGGAAGGAAGGAAGGAAGGAAGGAAGGAAGGAAGGAAGGAGCGAGGGAGGGAGGAAGGAAAGGAAGGCCTCCCACTTGGCCCAAATAAGCAAACATCCCCAATGTCTCTGAACAGCCCCACCTGCCGCCCTCCTAGCAGAGGGCTCCTTTATGTCTGCTCTGGGCCTTGCCTCAGCTCGTTCCCCCAGCAGCACCATTATGAAACCGAAGGTCACTGTCTTGACTGCGCGGGGAACATCTTCCTTACAGGGTGCTCTGCCCACCTGCTCTGTAACCCCTCCCACAGGCTTTGGTGTGATGGGACCAGTCACTACTACAGGGAGGGGTCTTTCTGGGAATCTGAGAGGTGGCCACACGGTAATGCGGGTGTGGCTGCAATATCTATGATGACAATATACTCTAGGGCAGTATAACATTGTAGTTGGTTAAAAACCAAGTCTCAACTTGGGATGCCTGATTTGAGTGTCGTGTCTGTCACTGACTACCCATATACACAGCGCAGGTTACTTAATGCTTCCTACACCTGTTTCCTCTCCTACAACTGGGGATAACAGTAGTTATCTGCCATAGAGTTGTAGTGAGAATCGGGTGAGTGCTATTCATGGCAGGTACATTATGTTGTTCTTAGAATACTGTGAAAACTGAGTTTTTGCTATTGCTTGCAAAGGGGGTGGGGCAGCAAGAAGGCGCAGTGAGCAAAGGCGCTTGCCAGAAAGGCCCAACAGCCTGAGTTCAGTTCCTAGAACCTGAATAAAGGTAGAAGGAGAGAACCAACCTCACAGCATTGTCCTCTGACCTCCACACATGCACCTTGGCACATGTGTCTACAGCCACACGCCATGCACACATTCACACACAATAATTTAATTTTTTAAATTTAAAGTAAAGAAAAACTGGGCATTGTGGTGTATACCTTTAATCCCAGCACTGAGGAGGCAGAGGCAGGTGGATCTCTATGAGATCAAGGTCAGCCTATCCTACATAGTGAGTTCCATGCCAGCCGGGGCTACAGGGAGACCTTGTGGAAAAAAAAAACAAAAAAAACAAAAAAACTAAATAAATAAATTAAAAAAAAGTTTAAAAGAAAAATTATCATTATTTTGTATGCTAACTTTAAAAGTTAATTTTAAAAACCCAGGCTAACCTTGAACTTGCTGGGTAACCTTGAACTCCTAACCCTCCTACCACCACCTGCTGAGTGCTGGGGTGCCAAGCATGAGGCAACACACCCAGCTAGGACCACTTCCATCAGCTGGCTTGCCAGCCTTACTAATAGTCAAGTGCCTTTACTTTTCTAGGCCTTTGACTATCTTAGAAGTCAGGACTTCTAGGCCATCTGGTCTACCTACCTGTGTGGCCAGCAAAGCGGCCCTACCGTGGAACTGGAACTGCTTCTGAACGAAAATCCCCAAGAAAAAGAAGCTAACGTTAACTGGTGTAGCTCCAAGTTCTGTCTGTCATGAGTGCACTAGGTGCACAGTCTGTGCTTGTTTTTCATGAATCCTCATGACCTTGACGTTCAGAAGCAATCCCCAGCCCTTGTCTGGAGTTCGTCATTCTATTCTTTTCCCTATCTTAAATCCATACATTCAGGATCGTCTCTGCGGACTCAACTATGAAAGCTAAATGGTCAGCAAGTGAGGAGTAGTGGGCTCCGCCCTTGGAAATTCAGGGATGAGATGTGCGCGTTAGACCTCAGGGGGGCGCTCGCAGTCTGTGGAACAGAAAGGTCTGCCTTTGCAAACCGACCCCACCTGCCTGAAACCTTGCTGATCTAGTCTGTCAAGCATCAGACCTACCATGCCCTACTGGCCCTCCATCTCCTAAGTCCTCTGCAGACTGATTGCTTATGTCCATCCTGGCAACTTTCACCCAGCCCTCGCTGCACCAGTCCCGATGAGGGGCTGTTTAATTAGGCCCTCCATTTAGTTTGGGAGATTGCTATACATAGCTTGTTTCCCCAAAGGAAGATTCTGGAGAATTTTTTACAGTCCAGTCATAAACATTCAGGGGAATCAGAAAGGTAAGCGGGAGCAGAGGGCTGCTCAGTTGGTAGAGTGCGCTCCTAGCATGGATAGGCCCTGGGTTCAGTCTCCAGCACCCTGTACCCTGGGCATGGTAGAGAGCCTCCAGACAAAGGAGGATCAGAAGTTCACGGTCATCCAGTGAGTTCAAGGCCATTGTGGGCTAGATAGATTGAGACTTAGAGACAGAGAGAGAAGGGAGGGAGGGAGGAAGGGAGTGAGGGAGGGAGGGAGAGAGGAGGGAAAGAGGGAGGGAAGGAGAGGGAGAAGGAGAAGGAAGAAGAGAAAGAAAGGGGGGAAGCAAAGAATATAGAGAAAGGACTAGGGAATCAAAGAGAAAGGAAGCCACCCCCATCGTTACCCCACCCCACCCCACCCCTAGAGAACATGCGGATTGAGGCCTTGGCAGGAATGCCTTACCCCTAGAGAGAATGTGACAGATGCTATAGCCTGAGTCCCCGGGACTTCAATGGAGGGAGAGATTCAGGACAGGCTAAAGAAAGAAACCAGAGAGCAACAAATGCCCTCAGACAGGTCTTGGTTGAGGACCTAGTGATCGACGTTTTCTTTTGGCCCTTAGGTGAGATGGTCTCAGGTAGAGGCTCGCGAGAGTGGCAGGATGTGTCAGCGAGGACAGGAGAGATGCTCTCAAGGAATTCGTTAACCTTCATTTTTATTCCTTATTAATAGACAATTTTTAAAATTTTTACTTAGGGTTTAAACTTTTTAAATTATTTATTTTGGGATGGGTGCACACATGTGGAGGTCAGAGGACAATCTGTGGGCATCACTTCTTCCATCATGTGGGTCCTGGGGCTCAAACTCCGGTCCTCAGGCTTGGTGACAGGCACCTTTATCCGGTGAGCCATCTCACTGGACAGTTAGGTTTTTTTGCTTGTTCTTGAGATTTTGGAGTGTGTAATGGTAATGTGAGATATGTTTGTTTTGAAACAAGGTCTCATGTAGCCCAGGCTGTCCTCAAACTAGCTATGTAGCCAGGGATGGCCTTGAATTTCTTATCCTCC
The DNA here is from genome assembly GCF_000622305.1 of Nannospalax galili. Lineage (NCBI taxonomy): Eukaryota > Metazoa > Chordata > Mammalia > Rodentia > Spalacidae > Nannospalax > Nannospalax galili. Next base: position 2,007,193 of record NW_008333388.1, read on the forward strand.
TGCCTCTACTCTCAAAGTGGGGTTACAGATGTGTGACACTATGCCTGGTTTATGCAATGCTGGCGAACTGACCCAGAGTTTCTTGAATGTTAGACAAGTAGTCTACTAGCTGAGCTACATCACCAGTCTCCCGCCCCTTGGTAGCCTAGACAGGCCTGAAACTCATGGCGGTCCTCCTGCCTCAGCCTCCTGAATGCTAGGATTACAGGTGGGCCTTCACACTCATTGTGGTTATTTCTTGAGACATTGACACTCTCTTGAAGACAAGAACTGTGACCATACATCCTTGTGTCCCTATGGGTAATCAGGGGCTGATCATTCAGTGCAGGGCAGTCAAGTCAGCAAAGGATTATAGGGGAGTTTGAGTCAGAAAGCTGGAGTCACAGCTGACTCTGTGTTCACCTGTGGCCTTGGGAAAGCATTTCACCTTCTTCCCTGTAGATTCTGCATTGGCAAAGCAAGGTCATTAAACCGCAGGCCTGTGGGTAGCATTGAATGAAACTACTGTATGTGGTGTTTACCTCAGTAATTCCCAGCTGCTGTTAGTAAATATGTGCTAAGCTTGACGGACCTGAGCTACTGAGTCCAGTCTCTTTCAGTACCACTTTGTCCTGTAAACCCCTGGTCAAACTTGTCCAGGGACAGGCTGGGGATGTAGGTCAGTCAGTAGAGTGCTTGCATATTATGTACAGAGCCCTGGGTTCAATCACCAGCATGGCACAAACCAGGCATGGTGGTGCACACCTATAATCTCACAGGAGATTATACAGGGAGACGACCCTGTCTCAAAAAACAAAAAACAAAACTCCCACATATTTAGGATTGCTTGAATGTTTCTTTAAACATGATTTTTGTAAGTTTTTTATTTACTTTTTATTTATTTTTAGTTTATGTGTATGAATGTTTTGCCTACATGTATGCAATGCTCACAGAGTCTAGAAGACAGTCCTAGATCCCTTGGAACTGGGGTTACAGATGGTTGTTAGCCACCATGTAGATGCTGGGAACTGAACCCAGGTCCTCTGCAAGAGCAGCCAATGCTCTTAACTGCTGAGCCAGCTCTCCAGCCCCCAACCCCATAAGTTTTCTTTTGTAATTACTAGCTGCTCACCAGAAAATAAATCCCCTCGTTTTTGCACCTGTACCTTCTTAGGGAACAAGTCTGAGCTCCCTGACTGTACCTTCAAATCACTTGGAAAACTTTAAGAACAACCAATTCTGAGCCAACCCTCAGATATTCCAATACAATTGGGTGTGGCTGAATGCTGGGATTTGTTTAAAAAGCTCCCCAAGGTGTGCCTAACTGAGCAGCAGGGTTTGGTGGTACCAGCCTGCAGCTCTGTGTGGGCACATCTGGGACTCATCTGCTAACAGGCAGTTCTCAGAGCCCCGTCCCCAGGTGGTAGGTAACTCTGGCTCTCCCTGTGACTAGGATAGTCCAGCTGACCTCAGTTTCTGCCCTGAAGGATTTAGAAAGGCAAACAAGCCTTGTCTTCAAATCAGGTCGCACATACACCTTGACTTACCCTCCTGACTTCCTGGATTCCTGCTCTGGTTTATGGTTTACTGATAACATCCTAGAAGGAGAACCAGTTTCAAACTGGCTCTGACCTCCTGGCCCCTCAGCTTTGGCACAATTCCTTGTTCGCTGGGTTCCTCCAGACTGCCCCAAACAGCCGGTCCTTGATCGGTCTCTGGCTTCTGCTGCTTTTCTTCCAGGCTGTCCCTGGGATAGGTTCTAACCTCTGAGCTTTTCAACCTGGAATGTCCATCTTGTAGTTCTGCCCCCAACCCCACCCCATCCTCTGCCATCCGTGCCTTTATGGGCCATCAGTTTGCAGTTTCTTTTCTAATAAGCAAGTGGTAAACGACACTGACAACAAGGGAGGGAGAGATTGGAAATAAATTAACTCTGAGAAAGTGGGAATGGTCTTATGGTGGGTCAACCCAGCTTACCTTTCTTTAGTGTCTTATGAACCGGACAGAAATGCACATGGTATTCCAGTCAACCACAATCTATTAGTGTTGTGGTTTCTACCCTTTAGCTATTCCCTCCTATTGTGTGTATGCGTGAGTGTGTGAGTGAGTGAGTGTGTGTGTGTGTATGTAGGTCAGAGGACAACTTTATGGAGTTGGTTCTGCTTATACCTTCATGAAGGCTCCAGATATTGAACTCAGGTCGCCAGGCTTGCTATGCAAGCTCCTTTATTGGCTGAGCCATCTTCTCAGCCCCTCATTATTTCTGCAAGATATGTCTCTAAGCAATGGAATTACCAGATTGAAAGTATAATCATGTGTAAGGCTCTTTCTTGAAAAGTTACAGTAATATATACTTTTACCAGAATGATCTGTCCTTGTCACAGAGATTGTTTCATGAGGTTTGGAACTGAGGGTTCTGTATTTCAGGAGACCTCACTCCCTCCCACCTGGGAAGTCCTATTTATAGTGCTGGAAGACCAAGGGACACCTCTGAAAGCCTGCCTTTAGTGTCACACAGACAGTGCCTGGAGTGTTCACCTTCCAGGGTCATGGCCATGGATACTGGCTCTCTAACTGTCCATTTCACAGTACCAGATCACCCATGGCTCCTGTCACTGGATAAGCTGGGACCTAAAAGCACAATTCAAATGCCTTGCAGCTGTGAGTGCTAGCCGTCTGTCTTTGACTTTGCCTGTGGACTCACCAAAGCCTTTGTTTGCATTGAGATAGTGGTAGTTTAATTTTTAACACTGACTATTCTGACCCTGACCATGGTTTCAAAGGGTTCAGATTACGATACCAACATCAGCACAATTCCTTTGTCACTGGAAAGGAAGGCTATGTGACTGTGCTACCTTAATGACAGTTGGAAGGACACAGGTACCTGATTAGGAAGATCAATAACTAGATCAGAGCATATTACATGCTGTGGATAATTTTGCATTAGGCTTGGTGGAGAAGAGGGTTAAGAACACATATAGGAGCTGAATCTCACAAACCCCAGACTAGACAGCCAAGTATTTCTCAATCAGTCACCAGGGCTTTTCTTTGTTTAAAAAGCCAGGCCTGGTGGCTCATACTTCTAATCCCAGCGCTTGGGAGGTAGAGAAGACAGGAAGATCAGGGGTTTAAGGCTGGCCTCGGATACAGGGCAAATTTGAGGCCAGCTGGGCTATGTGAGACCATGTCTTAACAAAACACAACAAGGGACTGGAGAAATGGCTCAGTGATTAAGATCACTGACTACTCTTGCAGAGGACCTGGGTTTGGTTCCCAGTGCACACATAGTGGCTAACAATCATCCATAACTCCAATTCTAAAGGATCCAACAATACATGCAGGTAATAAATACACATAAAATAAAAATAATAAATAAAATTCTTAAGAAACAAAACAAAAACAAAAACAAATTTAAACAAGGCCAGGCATGGTGGCCCATGCATTTAATCTCAGTACTCAGGAGGTAGAGACAGATGAATGTCTGTGAATTCTAGGCCGGCCTGGTCTACATAGTGAGTTCCAGGCCAGCTGAGGCTACAGGGAATCCCTGTCTCAAAAAGACAAAAGAACATAAAAAGAATTTTAAAATGGTTGGGGCTGGAGAGATGGCTCAGCAGTTAAGAGTGCATACTGCTCTTCAGAGGACCTGACTTTAGTTCCCAGAACCCATAGCAACTAAAACCTCTTGTAGCTTCAGCTCCGGAAGACTTGACACCCTCTTCTGAGGGTACCCACGCTCATGGGCACAAACACACACGAACATACAAATATACATAAATAATAAACCTTAAAAAAAATCAACAAAGCAAATGAAACAAAAAATACCACAAAAAGAAGCATTATAAAAGTGTTGAGCCCAGGCCGGATGGAGTAGTGCAGACCTTGAATCCCAATACTTGTGGGGCAGAGACAGGCAGATCTCTGAGTTCAAGGCCAGGCTGGTCTACGCAGTGAGTTCAAGGCCAACTGGGGCTACAGGGAGACCCTGTCGCAAAAAGACCAAAAAAATAAAATGTGTGTGTATGTGTGTGTGTGTGTGTGTGTGTGTGTGTATTGATATATATATATTGATATGGGAGGACTAGAGAAATGGCTCAGCAGTTAAGAGCATTGGCTGCTCTTGCAGAAGACCTGGGTTCAGTTCCACGACCATCCGTACTCCAGTTCCAGGGGATACAGTGCCCTCTTCTGATGTCTGTGGGCATTGCACAACAGGAGTGCACACTTAACATGCAGGCAATAGACTCATACACACAAAATAAAAATAAATCCATTTTTTTGAAAAGCTACCCTTTTTTTCACAAATAATATTCATCAAGCTTTACATCGTTTGAGAACCACGGCAAATTTTAAGAGACATCCCATAAAGGAGGTTACATAGTCTTAGACAAGCAAATCACTTCTCTTTTCTCAGGGCTCTCTAAACCTGCCATGATGGAAACATAAAGCACAGTGGCCTAAAGGACAGCACACCCGGAAGCACAGAAAGCACGTTCTCTCTCACTCCACTTTCCCAGCATGTTGGCTTAGCCTTGGGACAGTAAACCTGCCACAGTACTCCAAGTCTCAGCCTGACCAATTAGGGGATACTGTCTTCCAAAAGGAGAACTCACATCTTCCATGTTTCCCATACGAGAAAAAGTTACAGCAACATTCAGTCCTACTCTTTCTATTTCTGGGTCCCTACCTAAACTACAGTGAGGTGTGGAGGGTTCAATTTAACCAAAGAAATGAACTCAGAGCCCCTCTTCAACCTTCAGCACCCAGGAAAATGTTTTCTCTGGCAGCAAGCTGAGCTCTGACTAGGTGCCCATTCCCTGCCTAATATATAAAAGTCCAGTGGGTGAGGAAGGGGAGGAGAGGGGCCCAAGTTACCCTACAAGCTTGCTGGTGATGAGCGAGGACTTTCTCTGGGGCAGACCCTGTGGGGTGGGGATGTGGTCACCAGTCACCAGGTTCTTGTCTGGTCCTGTACTTGGCAACTGCTTATTCTTCATCTTGGCTTTGGCCATGCTGTAGTCTCCTGAGTCAAAGTACTTTTGCCCTTGCTGGAGTGTCTTCATGAGGAAGTCCGAACCTCCAGGCTTCTGTCCTAGGCTTGGATATTTGGCCCGTAGCTTTGCCTCCTCAGCTCTCTCAGGGAGAATACCTTCTTTTTCCTGTGTGTCCTCATCAAGCAGCACATTTACCAAAAATAATATTTTAAAAATACATTTAAAAATATACTGATATGAGCTGAGGGTATAGTTCAGTGGTAGAGCATTTGCCTGGCATCCACAAGGTTCTAGATCGAATCCCCAGTAGCACAAGATAGCTAGATGATGATGATAGATAGAAAGATAGATAGATAGATGATTGATAGATAGGTGATAGATAGATAGATAGATAGACGATAGATAGATAGATAGATGATAGATATAAATATATATATATATATAAATACATAGGGTACATACATGGATACAGAGTAGAGGTAAAGCATGGGCTTAGCATGTATAAGGCTCTGGGTTCAATCTTCAGAATAAGAAAAAAGAAGGGGCTGGAGAGATGACTCAGCGGTTAAGAGCACTGACTGCTCTTGCAGAAGACCCGGGTTTGATTCCAAGCCCACATGGCAGCTGATAACCATCTGTAATTCCAGTTTCAGGGAAATCTGATGTGCTCTTCTGATCTCCTCGAGCACTGCATGACATGGGTGCACTTACATACATTCAGGCAATATATTCATACAATTAAAAATAATACATTTTTTAAATTTTTTAAATTTTTAAAAATTTATTTATTTATCCATTTATTTTGGGACAGGGTGCTGGGCATGTCGCAGTACCCAGGCAAGTAGAGGTCAAAGGAAAACTTGCCAAAGTCAGTTCTCTCCTTCCACCATATGGGGCCCAGGGATTGGGTTCAAGCTATTAGGGTTGTTGGCAAGTGACTTAATTTGCTGAAGCCATCTTGCTGAGATAAGATGTATTTTGGATTGGTGTGTGTGTGTGTTTGTGTGTTTGTAGTTTGTAGTACTGGGGACTGAATCCAGTTCCCCATACATGCTAAGTAAGTACTCTACCACTAAGCTACATTCTCAGCCTGAAAAGTAGTAGTTTTTTCTTAAATATTTTATTTATTATTTTTATTTTATGTGTCTGAGTGTATTGCCTACATGTATGTAAGTGCACCTGTGTCATGCAGTGCCTATGGAGGTCAGAAGAGGGTGTTGGATTCCCCTAGAACTGGAGTTACAGTTATTAGCTTGCCATGTGGGAACTGGGAGTCAAACCCCGGTCATCTACAAGGGCAGCCAGTGTTCTTAACCACTGAGCCATCTCTCCAGTCTGAAAATAAGTATTTTAATCTTAGATTTTGTTTGTTTGTTTGTTTGTTTTTGTTTTTTGTCTTTTTTTGAGACAGGGTCTCCCTGTAGCCCGAGCTGTTCTGGAACTCACAATGTAAACCAGGCTGGCCTTTGTTATAGGACAGAGTTCGTAAGAAATCACCAACGCCACTTTAAGAAAAGCAGCAAGGTAAATTTTAATTTTCCACCGGCCGGGCTGTCTATCTCGGGAGTAGAAGCAGCCCTGATGATTATCAGGTCAGAGTTTTTATAGGATTACAGAATTATTATTAAAACAGGACATTTGTGAACCAATCAGGTTTGTACAACATAGCAGAATTTTGACTCTATTAATCAACAACCAATCATTATACAGACAAGTGATACAGTCATATAACTTGGCAATCAACTTTGTGACTTAAAACTGGCCAACTGTTTTAGCCATAATAAGTATAATAAGACAGTCCAGGTAAACGACTTCTAGGTGGTCATACAATACAAGATAACAAGGGTGGTCTTACGCCCTATGTCAAGATGACCCAAGATAGCAAGCGGATTACAGAAGCGGAAACAAGCTGGTTAGTCAGATGTATAATGTCTGGAGTTAGCACATTTCATGGTTCATGGCTAGGACAATTTTCCAAGGCCCAAGGTTGCCCCCCTTTTCCTTTTGGTGTGGAGCAAAGTTGCTGCTGAAATGGCTGTGAACAAAATGGAGTAACAGGGAAGTTTGCTGAGCCAGTTCAGCCTTGAACTCATAGAGATCCGCCTGCCTCTGCCTCCCAAGTGCAGATTTTTTTTTTTAAGAAAATTTTATTTATATTTATTTTCTGTGTAGAGTGTTTTGCCTCCATGCATGTAAGTGCACCCATGCCACGCAATGCCCATGGAGGCCAGAAGAGCGAGCTGGGTGGCTGTTAGTGGCCATTTCGTGCTGGGAACCAAACCCAGGGTCCTCTGCAAGAACAGCAGCGCTCTAAACTGCTGAGCCATCTCTCCAGCCCAAGTGACCCGTTTTCAGTTTGCTCTGAAGGAGTCAGTTTCATTCAGAGTTAAAGAGAAAAGTTCTGGGCTGCTGAGATGACTCAGCAGGTAAAGGAGCTTGCCGCCAAGCCTGATGACCTGAGTTCAGTCTCCAGGGCCCACATGGTGGAAGGAGAGAACTCCCCAAAGTTGTCCTCAGACCTCCACACACACACACTGTGGTATGTGCAGATCACACACACACACACACACACACACACACACACACACACACACACGTGTGTGCACTCCAGATTAGTAAATATTGTTAAAGAAAATAAAAAGAAAGTTCTGGTCGTCCACAGCTCTCAGGTGGAGTCCAGGCTCCCCACACAGACTTTGAGGAAGTTTCTCAAAACTGTTACCATCCCCTGAGAATTCTTTCTCTGCTTGAGATGAGGTAAAGTCACTTTTATTTTTCTCTGATTTTCCGCACAGGCCTGTGTTTGCCTGGAATTTGGATTGGTTTCCCTTTCTCTGTTTCCCGGGAGGTCTTGCTCCCTCCCATGGAAGATGAGGGTGTGAACAGCCCACAGCTGTCCCTCTGTTCCGGGTCTGGTGGCTGTCAGGGTATGAATCATGCATGGCAGCGGGAGATTCCTCAGCTCCTGGCTTCCTGGTAGAGAAACCAGTCTCCCTTCATTTTGAACCCTGTGACACTTCCTGTGTGTGGCTATTACACAGTCCCCTGGCCACAGCTGTCTTGGGTTTTTCTGTAACTGTTTCATGTGCAGTGGCTAGAAGACATTGCCTACAAGTGGCATCTGTCCTGGCCTGAGCCACTTGACCTGCCCTTCTCCCTCTCCATCAGGGTTCGGGTGCCGCTCCCTCATGCTTCCTATTCCCTGGGGGTGACTCAGAAGCAGTCTTTCTCCCTCCCTCACTCAGGCCTCACCCCCACCCACCTGCCACCACATAGGCAACAGTGTCCCTGGAAAAACAAACAGGCTCTTAATTACTGGCCCAGCATTATGGGAAGGATTCTTTGGACCTTGGCTTTCATTTTAACAGCATAATTATCTTCAAACAACAAATTATTTTAGAAAATATATATTATAGATATTTAGATATTATAGATATATAATATAGATATTTTGAGACGCGATCTTGTTATGTAGTCAGGCTAGCCAAAAACTTCTGATCCTACCTCCACCTGTCAAGTGCTAGGAGTACAGGTGTGCCACAGTCAAGCCTGGCTTTATTTTATTTATTTACTTATTTACTTATTTATTTATTTATTTTTGTCTTTTTGAGACGGGGTCTCCCTGTAACCCCAGCTGGTCTGGACCTTGCTTTGTACACCAGGCTGGCCTGGATCTCACATAGATCCACCTGTCTCCTGAGTGCTAGGATTAAAGGCATGTGCCACCAAGCCCAATTCAAGCCTGGTTTTATTTGACGCAGGTTATCCAATCCAGGGCTTTGTACATGGTAGGCAAGCACTCTACCAACTGAGCTACATCCCCAGCTCTTACTTTCTAAAATTCTTTTTTTTTTTTTTTGGCCATATTAGGGCTTGAACCCAGGGCCTCACATCTGCTAAGCACATATTCTATCACTGAGCTATACCCCAGGCCCCTCTTTTTTTTTTTTTTTTTCATATATTGCGGGGGGAGGGGCAAGCGTACCATAGTGTGAGTGTGGAGGTCAGAGGACAACTTGCTAGAGTAAGTACTTTCCTTCTACCATGTGGTTCCAGGGATCAAAGTTGTCCGGCTTGACAGCAAGTGTGTGTCTTTACCCACTTAGTCATCTTGCCAGCCCCCTTCTAACATTCTAGAAGGCGGCTCATCTCATGTTTGCTTTGTGATTTCTGACTGAGCAAGAACCATGCATTGATTAACTACGTATGCAACCAAATATTGCTTAAATTGATTATATTTGGCTAAAGATATCAGTACTGAATGGAGGGAGGGAAGCATATTCTGGTACAGACTTCCAGGGATTTGGGCCTAGGCCTGTTTCTTCTTTTGATCCTATTTGGGATTCCGCCAATTGTTTTTCCCTCTTCAACTTTGACTTGGTTACAGTATCAGGGTTGGGTCTTTCCAGGTTCTTGGATTCTCATTCAAGGAGTTGAAATAAAAGCCCACACGGATCTACAAAATTAACTAGGAAACTTTATTTAAAGCAAAGCAATAGAAAGATCAGAAGGCTGCAAGAGAGCAACCGGCCACAAGCCCGAAGATACTCGAGGGCAGCAATTAGCGTCTGGGGTTTCCTTTTAGAGGGCTCAAGAGAAGGAGGAATTTGGTTACTAAGGGGCATAGTGAGGGTGGTTCTCTCTAGGTGGTGATTGATAGATTAGGTCATATAATCATTTTCCTCCTGGGCATGTCTTGTCCCATAATGCTTTTGATTTTAATCATCAGCATGCCCAATTATACACAGGCATAGGATGGTAACTCAGGGATTCTCCTTCAAAGTTTTCTTTTTTAAAATATTTTATTTGGCCAGGCGTGGTAGCGCACACCTTTAATCCCAGCATTTGGCAGGCAAAGGCAAGTGGATCTCTGTGAGTTCGAGGCCAGCCTGATCTATGGAGGGAGTTCCAGGACAGCTGGGGCTACAGGGAGACTCTGTCTCAAAAAGACCAAAATAAAATAAAATAAAATATTTTATTTTATTTGTTATTTTTATTTTATGAATATGTGTGTATCGGTACACCCATGTCATGCAGTGCCCATGGAGGTCAGAAGACAGTGTCAGATCCCTTGGAACTGGAGTTATAGATGGTTGTTAACCACCACGTGGGTGCTAGGAATTGAATCTGGTCTTCTGCAAGAGCAGCCAGTGCTTTTAACTGCTGGGCCATGTCTCCAATCCCTTCTTCAAAGTTTTCTGGAGGCACAGTTTTATCTTACTGAGCATGCACCCAAAACCAGTTCAGACTGGATCACCCCTCCCCAGACATGTTTAAATAGAAACTGTCCAAGTTTGACAGTCATTAAGGGGAGAAGAAACTTATTCCATTGTTTAAAGAGGGAGTGTGTACAAAGTAGTCTGTGGGCTGGAGAGATGGCTCGGCAGTTAAGGGCAAGTACTGCTCTTCCAGAGGACCAAAGTAGCTCTAGCCCTTAGGGGATCCAATGCCTCTGGTACCCGTAGACACCTGCACTTGTGCACATACCTACAACACAGACACATACATACACATACATACACATAATTAAAAATAAAAATGAGGGCTGGAGAGATGGCTCGGCAGTTAAGAACACTGACTGTTCTTGCGGAAGACCCCAGTTCGAACCCCAGCACCACATGGCAGCTAACAACTGTCCGTAACTCCACTTCCAGGGGATCCGACGGCCTCTTCTGTCCTCTGTGGGCACTGCACGACACAGGTATACTCACTTACATGCAGGCAATACACACACACACACATAAAATAATAATGATAAATGAAAAAATTTTTAAATAAAAAATAAAAATGAAGGGGCTAAAGAAATGGTTTTTAGCAGTTTAGAGCACTGCTTGCTCTTCAGAGAACCCACGCTTGTTTCCTAGCACCTATATGGCAGCTAACAACCATCCTTAACTCCAGTTCCAGGAGATCCAGTGCCCTCCTCTGGCCTCCATGGACATCGTATGATACAAGTACACTTACATACATGCAGGCAATACACTCATACACATAAAGTTAAAAATAAAGAAATTGAGAAAATGAAAATAAAGATAAATAAAAATCAGAGCTAGGCTGCTAAGTGCGTTATTTGAAGAGGGATGTGCACATAACCAAACCCAGCAGAGTCCCAAGCTACTAAATTATTCCCTGTGCTTGCAGACTTCGTCTTTACCCATCTTTCCTGACAAGCACTCTACCTACCCCGGAGCTTCATCCCTAAGCCTTATTTATCCAGCATTTCTCAAAAGTTTGTACAGTTTTCTCCAAAACTTCTTCCTTGAGGAACAAAGCCCTTTGCTTCTCAATAGGGCGTGAGCCCCTTGTTTAGAAAGTTCACCTCCATCTTATCTGAACTTTTAACCTGTGGTTTCGATAAATCCCTGTGAACTCTATGTAAGATTTGCAGATGAGCTACCAAAGCCTCTGAGCTTAAGAGCATTCTGTACAACCAAAGACTCTCCTGGCTAATGGAATCCCTCAGGCAGAGGGTCCCTAGGGCTATCAGTACATTTGAGGCACAGCCTGTGAATAGTTTATGGCTGTCCTTTGTGCTTACTAATGGGGCCTGAAATGTGCCCTGAGTTACTCAGAAAGAATGCCCTCTCCCTACCGCCTTGCCCCTGAATGATTTATGGAGGCTGAGCAGACCCACTAGATCTGTTACTGGTGTTCTTCAGGGCTGTTCTGCAATGGGAAGTAGGGTTCATGAGGATGGTGAGATCTTTGGGGGAGTTCACAGTACAATGTGTGTGTGTGTGGGAGGATTTCTGGCTGCGATGAAGTTCTTTGGAGCTTCAAAGGGACTTAAATTTTCCCAGTAAAGAGGATGAAGGGAGATTCCATCCTGTCAGGTTTATGTCAGTGTTCTCTTACATGATAGATTATGAGGTAAAAAAAATTAATTCAAAGTCCTTTCTTCTCTTCTAACTGTCCAACTTTGGTGCTGTTTTTGTTTTTATTTTGTTTTCAAATAGAGTCTCATGTATCCCAGGCTGTCCCCCAATTCGCTATGTAACCAAGGATGACTTTGAACTTCTGATCCTCCTGCTTCTACCTACTAAGTACTGGGATTACTGGCATGTGCCACTACACCTGATTTCTCTGTTTGTGCTGTCATTATTATTATTGTGGTGGTAAGGGCAAAGAGAAGGTAAATGTGCTGTAATCACTGTCTACATGAACATGCATAACTCTGTCGCAACTCTGCGTCATAGAACATTCAATCAGAATGTGTTATCAAATAAGGGAGACAAAAAAGAATAAATTTAAAGGGAAACTAAAGAAGGGAATAGAAAGCAACACCCTAGGGGCATTGCCTTTGGTGAACCAGTGCCAACCAGAGTAAACTGCTTCCTGGCTGAAAGCCTCTGTGTTCCATACCTCTGTATGAACATCCCACAACATTATTATTGTTTCATTTGTGTGTGTGTGCTACATGTGTACTAGTGCCCTCAGAGGCCAGGAGAGGATGTCAGAGCCCCTGGAGCTGGTGTTACAGGCCACTGTGAGCTTCCTAATGTGGATGCCGGGAACAGAACTCGGGTCCTCTGGAAGAGCAGCAAGCACTCTTAAACATTAAGCCATCTCTTCAGCCCTGTACTGTTTTAAACGACATTTTATTATTATTATTTTGGTCTTTTTGAGACAGGGTCTCCCTGTAGCCCCATCTGTCCTGGAACTCACTATGTAGACCAGGCTGGCCTCGAATTCACAGAAATCCGCCTGCCTCTGCCTCCCAAGTCCTGGGATTAAAGACATGTGCCACCATGCCCGGCTACGATATTTTATTATTAATGTGTGCTTGTGTGTGGATTCCATGTATGGCAAGCTCAGACGACAACTCTCAGGAGTGGTCCTCTGCTTCCACAGTTTATTCTGGGGATCAAACTCAGAACATCAGGCAAGTGTGGCAAGCGCTGGGCCAGGGTGCTCTTAGTCACCGGCCTTCTCTGTAGTGCTCCAATCACATCCCCACCATCCAGTCACCTGGTATTTATCGAGTGTGCGCATGCTCTTCTTCACTTGGAGTTACACCAAAGGAGGGGAGACCTTATTCCTGCCATTGAGAAGCCTAAGTCTAATCGGAGACAAGACCTACATCCGTTATTTAAATCTTTTGGTAACCACATGCTACTGTAACACTGTGTTAGACGTTTCCAGAAAGAAACATGAATGCGTGTAGGAGTAGTGAGGCCTGACTTTATGGAGAAGATGCAGCCTGAATAGTTAGATTTTAATTGGCAGAGGAAGGGGCTCCCTAAGGAGGGTGGAACTTGGGTACAACAGCCAAAGTAAGCATGTAGGTGAAAGCAAAGCACGTTGTAGGAGAGCACGCCTACTGAGAAGACAGGAGACACGTGGGGGGAGGTTACGGAGGACATGACACAACAGGACACAGGAAGTGTCACTGCTCATAACTGAGTGGGACCAGAGCCACAGGGCCAGTGTGGAGGGAGAACTCTGCTGAGGCCTAACACAGTGTTCTCATCTCCTCTGATTTGACTTAGGCTGTGGTCTCTTCCCAAACCTCACCACCTTCACCACACCCTTTGCCTACACCTCACTGGCCGCAGAGGCTAGACTTCCCTTTTCGACCTTTGTCATCAGTGTAGACAAAAGTCCCTTCTTTGCTTTCCCCTCCACATAGGCGAAATACAATTTTAAGAAAAGTTAGCAAGTGTGATAGCTCATGCTTGTAAAGGTAGTAGCACTTTGAAGCTGAGGCAGGAGGATTTCAGAGAGTTCAAGGCCAGCCTGAACTACAAAATCATCATCAGCCTTTCTGGGCTACAGAAAGAAACTCAAACAATAACGACACCACACACACACACGCACACACACGCACACACGCACGCACGCACACACACACACACACACACACACACACACACACACACACGCATGCACGCACCGCACGCGCGCAAAGGAAAAACACCTCCTCCACAGGGAAGCTGATCCATCTTCACCAATGTCGTTTATAAGACACACCTGGCTCTCTGGGGCTTGTAAACCCTGGCTCATTCCAAGTGAGGTCCTGGAAAAAAGATCATTGCTGGGGTCCACCCTGTCTAGTCCGTCTCAGGAGTCATCTCAACTTCCAACACCCAAGAGCATCTGTTGAGCACTTTTAAAAGTTTTATTTATTTATCCTAGCCAAATACACATACCTGGAGATGTCATAGGTCTTAGAGAAAACCCCAAGGCTGTCAAATACCTAGACAAATAATTTCTTACTATATGCAAAATATGGATCCTTAAATTTACAGACAAGTGTCCCAATCACCACACATCAAAGAAGCTTCTTTTTCTTTTTTATTTTATTACTTTTATGTGTACAAGTGTATTGCCTGCATGTATGTGAGTGTACCCATGTTGTGCAGTGCCGCAGAGGTCAGAAGAGGGCTTCGGATTCCTGTGGAACTGGAGTTAAGGACAGTTTGTAGCCACCATGTGGGTACTGAGAATTGAACCCGGGTCCTCTGCAAGAGCAGTCAGTGCTCTTAACCACTGAGCAAACTCTTCAGCTCCAGAAGCTTCTTTTTCAATAGACAGAGACAGTTACAGAGTTCCATACCTGGTCACACACAGAGACTGTCTATAAATTGCCCAAGCCTAAGTGGCACATCTAGGATGCAACCTCCACACCTAAGGCTCATGGAGCATAGAACAAGGGATGAAGAGAACACTTACGCATCTTTCAATTCTCATCAATAAAGCTCCCTCATGCAACAGAGGGCCGGAACACAAAAGGTCACAAATGGCCAAAACGCAGAGAATAAGAGTCTTCAGAGTGTGGGTCCTTGGACAGGACTCCTATATTAAAATTTACCCACCCAGGGCTCAGGGACCATTCTGGAAGAGGGGGTGGAAAGATTGTGAGAGCCAGGGAGGAGGTGCATGACCATATTCAAGCAGAGCAGGCTCCTGAGACCTTGCTCATATGAACCTACAGCAATGGTGTCAGCATGCACAAGACCTATGCAAATTCAAGCAGACAAAAACCCAGCATAGAACTGCGGAAATGGACAGTAGACCCTAATCTTAGTCAAAGGATTATTGGCAGCTGATTACTGCTGGGTGAGGAAGAGCTGATCTTAAAGGGAGTGACTCTAGACAGGCTGACTGGACTGCAGTGGATGAACTTGCACTGAGGGACATCTGGGGACATTAACTTGACATGACAGGCCTTAACACAAATGACAGAATGTATGAATTCCAGTGGGGGTGGTTATGGGAGGAGGCCAGTGTGTATAAAGATGATTAAAATGTTCGGTGTGAAATATACAAAAATCATTAAAAATTTTTATGTGTGTTCATTTTATTTTATTTATTTATTTTGATATTTTTGAGACAGGGTCTCCCTGTAGCCCCAGCTGGCCTGGAACTCGCTATGTAGACCAGGCTGGCCTCAAACTCACAGAGCTCCACCTGCCTCTGCCTCCTGAGTGCTGGGATTAAAGGCGTATGCCATCACCCCTGGCTATGTGTGTGTGTGTTTTTTTTTATGAGTGTTCTGCCTGCATATATGTAAGCACACCTGTGCATGTGTGCATGCAATGCCCTCAGAGGCCAGAAGAGGGCATTGGATCCCCTGGAACTGGAGTCATAGAAGGTTATTAGCCACCATGTGGGTGCTGGGAACCAAACCTGGGTCCTTTGTAAGAGCAGCCAGTGCTCTTAACAGCTGAGGTGTCTCTCCAGCCCCCTTTTGAACATCTTAATGCTCTCAAATTGAAGCAGTTCCACTGTCTCCTAAACCCAGAGTGTTACAGCTCTATCTTTTCAGGAGAGACACATTTGGCTATTCACCAAGGGAAGCCCACACACAGTAAGGGGTGATGCTTTCCTTCCACTTGGGAGTGTTACTGTGGGAACAATCATGTAGGAACTTTAGGGCAAGAACAGAAGGTTTAAGGGAGGATAGTGGTGGGCTGTGGGCTCGGCCTTAGAGCTTTGCCTTGACCTTGGCTTTGACTGCTAGGAACTCAGAGCTTTCAGCAAGTCGTTGTTCTGTGATACTTATGGTGTTTCTTCCCTTCCTACTTTATCTCTTAGCTGCCCATTTGGCCTTTTGGTGCGTCTTTTCCCAGGAGCTCCTCAGTGGAAGATACTCGGCACCTTCTGTGCTGTTTCCAAAGCCAGGCCATCCAAACCTCCAAGTCAAGGGCATTGTTCTTTTTTTAATTTTTATTTTTGGTCTTTTTTTGAGATAGGGCTTCCTTGTAGTCCGAGTTGGCATGGAACTTGCTATGTAGACCAGAATGACCTCCATCTCACAGAGATCTGCCTGTCTTTGCCTCCAGAGTGCTGAGATTAAAGGCATGCACTACTACATCTGGTACATGCAATGTATTTTGAACATACTTAGAACCCCCCTCCTATCTGAACCTCCCTTACTACCCCCCACTCAATTTCATGTACTCTATCATATACATCTTTTTTTTTTGTTGTTGTTGTTTTTGAGACAGGGTCTCCCTGTAGCCCCAGCTGTCCTGGAACTCACTATGTAGATCAGACTGGCCTTGAACTCACAGAGATTCGCCTGTCTCTGCCTCCTGAGTGCTGGGATTAAAGGCATGCGCCACCATGCCCATCTTATTTTAATTTTGATTCTTTTTTTTTTTTTTTAGCAAGGATCTCAAATAACCTAGCCTGGGTTCGAATCCCCTGTGTACCCAAGGATAACCTTAAACTTCTGATCTTCCTGCCTCCACCTTCTGAGTGCTGGGATTACAGGTGTGTGCCATCATGCCCAGTTTATGGTGTACTAGGGATCAAACCCACTGCTTCATGCATGTTAAGGAAGCACACTAACAACTGAGCCATATCCCTAGCTCCTAAGTTTGAACTTCTGATCCTCCTGCCTCCAATTTACTAGTATTGGAATTATAGGTATGTGCCACCAGTACCAGTTTTTATGTGGTGCTGGGAGGATTAAATCCTGGGTCCAAGGCAAGTACTCTACCAACTGAGCTGCATCCCCAGCCACCCTCTCCCCTACCTTTGTTTTCCTCTTTGCATTCCTGACACCTAATATGATACCAGCAATAAGATGGGGTGACTGTTGTGTAAACTAATAAGCCAATTAAGATAAGAGTGTCACAGAATCAGGAGAATACAGAGCTTCGAGAAGGGGATGGTCAGCACCAAGAATCACAGAGAACTCAAGAAAAATAAGGATCAAAAGCCACAAATCCTCTTCTGATTTGTACTGGGAAGGTCAATTGTACACTTTGCTGTGACTTTTATTGGAGGGATGAAGACAGGTGAAAGCATGATTAAATTAATATCTGGCTGACTAATGACAGGCGAGGGAGGGAAGACAAGGTGGACTATTATTTGGGTAGCTTGGATATGCAAGAGGTAGGGAGTGGACTCAGGGTTAAAGGAAATGGCCCTGTGTTTTAATTTTAAGTGTTAGTGCTTGTTTTCAGTTTTCCTTGGAATGTCCTCAGTTGTCGGGAAGGAGCTCACAGAGAGGGAAAGGCTGAATCCTCACTACATGGATGGGGCGAAAGAATGTGTAAGAAAGGCTGGATACTCTAGCTTTACTACTGGAGGGGAGAACTGTGATTGGATCCAAAGATATCACTGGGCACAGTAGTGTAGGGCATTTTCAGGGGAGAGCCCTGATTCTTGTAAGAATGTAGGAACAGGTAAAGAGTTCACAGAAAAACTAGGGTTGGGGGAGAGATGAAGAGATTATTAAAATTGGTAAAACTAAGCCAGGCGTGGTGGTGCACAACTTTAATCCCAGCACTCAGGAGGCAGAGGCAGGTAGATCTCTGAGTTCAAGGCCAGCCTGGTCTACATAGCCAGTTCCAGGACAGCTGGTGCTACAGAGAGACCCTGTCTCAAAAAAAGACCAAAAATAAATAAGTAAATAAATAAAACTGGGAGAAACTAAGTCTCAGAGGAACAGGTAAATCCTGCTCTAGGCTAGACAGAAGTAGTTTGCCTTGAGGAAGCAGTTAGCTTATTCTTTTTAAAGACAGGCCCTTTTTAGTAGACTGGGCTGACCTCAAACCAACTGCCCTCCTTTACTCTGCCACCTGAATGTTGGGATTACTGGCATGCACCTCTATGCCCAGCGTTCACTCTTTGTTTCTTTTCGACAGAGAGTCTTACTTTATAATTTGGATGGGCCTAGAACTCCCTATGTAGCCCAGGTTGGCCCTGGTCTTGTGGCCTTCCAAGTACTGGGATTTCAGGCGTGTATCACCATGTGTCGCTCTCTCCTTTTTAAGAAAAAAAAGTTTGTATTTGCAATTTCCACTTCTTACAATAATGGTGTCTTCTTACTTAGAAACTGTTTTTGGAAGGTGGAATGGGAACTTGAGCTGTTTGGAATTCCAGGAAACTGAACACAATCTGCAGGAGGTTGCAGAACAGAGAGGGTGGGGCATGGCAACGTGGCCTCGCTCTGAATAAATTACTCTGCTTCACATCCACAATATAGAGAGCATGACAGTCACTGCTTCATCCAGTGTGTGTGGGGGTCAAATGGGCTCATATGTGTAAAGCACTTAGAACGGTGTCTGGCATGTGGCAGGTGGTCCACATATATGTTAGGTACCGTTATCAGGTCAAAGATGACCATAAGATAGGGCAAAGTGCCATCCTTAGCATCAAAAACTGTTGAATCAATGCAATAAAAAAGAAAACTAGAAATCGGTTTCAGAATGACTCAGAGAGCTAACAACCCACAGACCTACCACACACCTGTGCCTGAGAGCTTCTCGACTATCCACGGTTATTGATTTACAAAACAGAGGTCCAAGGGCTTGATTTACTTTCTTGTTCTTCTCTCTTTCCCTTCTAAGGTTGGTAGGAGAGAAAGCAGGACCTGTCCTTGTCTCAGCCACCCACTACACCCTACAGCGTGCTGACCTGGCAGTCTGGTCTCCACTTTTGACATCTCTGGCTGTGAAGCTCCTGGCGCTTCCCCGGCTGCAGGTTGTAACTTGCAGCTCTTTTCTCTCTCACCTGTCGCTGGAAGATTTCCAGGCCACCAAGAATCTTTTTCTGCATTTTTACTACAGATGTCAAAGGAGAACTTGAGTCCAAAGAGAGAAGGTCCCACAGGTCCTCAGGGGCTTTCTGCTAAGTTTCCATTTAAACACAACTTTCCAATAGAAACTGTACTTCCATTGCATTTTTCTCACTGAGCTGCCTCTGTTTAAAAAGCAAGATTGGAGCTGGGCATTATAATTCACACCTGTAATCCCAGAACTCGGGAGGCTGAAGCAGGAACATTGCTGCCAGTTGAAAACTAGCCTGAGCTATATGGTAAGTTCCAGGCCAGGGCAGAGCACTTGCTTATCATGTGCAAAACCCTGGGTTACGTACCTAATACTGATAAAAAACAAACCAAACCAAACCCCAAAACCTCAACAAAATAGGTTGGCCAAGTGTGATGTTTATGCCTGTAATCCCAGCACTTGGGGAATAGAGGCAAAGGTAGGCAGATGGGAAAATTCTAGACCAGTCTATGCTAAATAGACTTTTTAACAAACAAAACCAGATTCAAGCTAGCACCAGTATACACCATTTCAAAATAACATTTACTGGGTTATAAACCTCTGCACATCCCAAACCCTTGTTATAAATATGATGAGGTGGTAATTAGGAAGCATGCTTAAGACTGAACTACCAAACTGTGGTCATCAGTCCTGGGGCCATGGCAAAAGACTCAAGACCCATGAAGAGGATGCCTTTCTTCTTCTTTTGGTTGGCTTGGAACTCCCTATGTAGCACAGGCTGGTCTCAAACTGTTGTAATCTTCCTGCCTCAGCCTGCCAAGTGCTGGGATTACAGGCTTGAGCTAATATGTCCAGTGCCATTCAGTTCTAACCCACTATTTCCAACATGTAATAATAACCTCTCATGCATACCCAAATCTGATCTTTGCGTTGGCCAAACAGAAAGTGTTTGCAGGATAGACCTGGTCCACAAACCACCAATTAGTAGTCTCTGCTAGGGTTGATAAAATGTTTTCAGTGTGGTTTCATTGATTCATACAATAAATGTTCACTGGGCCTCTATTGCAGGCTAGATGACACAGGTTTTGAGATGTACATATTTTAGTAAGTACTATTATTTGTCTCCATTTTACATGTGGCCAGCACTGAGCCACCAAGTAACTTGACCATGGTCACAGGACAGGGATTTGAATTTATCTTGCTTCCATAGCTCAAGGTTATGTCTCTGTGGAGAATTCAAAGGTTATGGTCAAGGTTGAATGCATCCACTTATCCTGAAGGATGAATCAGCAAACTAAGGTGGGGCAAATCCAACTAGAGAAAAACATTAGAACCAAGGATTAAACTCTGAGGTAGCAGGGGACGAGACGAAGTGGTTTTCAGGTGAAGTTTCAGCTCTTGGACAGCTTGGTCTCAATCCGGAGTTGCAAGTTTTAGAGCCAAGGGGTGCAGGCAGGCCTGTAATTCCAAGTACGTAGGAGGCTGAGGCAGGACGACTACTAGTTTAAGGCCATCTTGAGAAATTTAGTGATAATCTGTCTTAAAATACCAAGCCACAGACAGTGGAGGTGGTCCTGCGGGTAAAGGAGTTTGATGCCAAGCATAACCACCTGAGTTCAATCCCTGGGTCCATATGGTGGGAGGAGGGAACCGACTATTACAAGTTGTCCTCTGACCTCCACAAGCATATTAATTAATTCACACACACGCAGACACACAAACACAGACATACAAAGTGAAAAAAATGTAAAAAAGAGGCTTTTTTGAGCCTATGCTGAGGACTGGGGATATAACTCAAAGGAGAGTGCTTGCCTAGCACGCATAAAGCCCTAATTTCAATCCCAGAATCAAAAGAAATAAAAGGAAAGAAAGAAAGAAAAAGAGGAAGGGAGGGACGGAAAAAGAGAGGGAGGAAGTAAGGAAGAAAGGGAGAGAGGGACGGGGGAAGCAAGGAAAGAAAGAAGGGCATTTGCAAAAGCCGGAACCGCTGACTACAAGTTCCAGAGAGCTATGCGCGAAGCTATTCCGCCCAGCCCTTCGCGAACCCAGAGACACCGTCCCCGCCCCCACCGCCCCGCAGGAACTACAAGTCCCGGTATGCCGCGGGGCACTCCAGCCCCGCCCCCAGCCCAG